>NC_141038.1:25485000-25695000 GCF_052040795.2 Danio rerio
GTGGTGTAGCTTATTATTAGTGTTTTTGCGTATAGATGTCGGTGACAGTACTTTTTCACTGTGATGACAGTTTGTGTGCTCCGACCGAATCGTCTCGATACTATCGAGTTTCGAAAAAATCATTTTCGTTCGGTACCAAATTTCGATACACAAGGGTGTAATCTTGTCAACGTGCCCGGGTTAAATGCTGGTAATTGGCTGCAGCGAGGCTGTCTTGAAAATCAAAAGTTTACGGCGGTTACGCCCACTCGCTCAAAGCTTGTCAAATGTGAGACTGTAATGCGTACACTACACTTTAAAGCATTTTTGCATTGTTTGACTGCAAGAAGATCGGCGCAGTCATCATAACAACGTGCCCACCACAAGCGTCGTCCTCCGTGACTGATAAGGATTGAAGCGCGATGGCTTGGGCTCCGAAAAGTAAACAGAGCAGACATAAGCGCAAGCTGACGGCTCTTTTTCACCTCCTCCGCCTCAAAATCATTTTGAAGTTGGGCGAACTTCGTGTTGTAACTTTTGCTTTAAGTCGTTAATAATACACGCACTGCGGGCAACACAGAGCAATTTTATTCTCTCCAACACCAGTGCGCACACAGATAAGAAATCAGGGCCATACCATTACATAAACTGCGTGGGGATAAATCAGGACTTGCCAATTCATTGCTGAAACAACACTTTGCATACAGTATTTCGCAGTGGCTAGTGTGGCACAGATAGCAGAACTCGCCAAACAGATCCACCACTTTTGACGCTCATAAACAGTCATAAAGTCCTCGTGCTGCAGGAATTATGAGGTTGCTGAAGGTGCGCAGCTGTCGTGAAGTGAGGGGTTTGCGTCTTTAATAAACTACGACAGTTTGCGTTCACTGAACAGTTAATAAATCCATATGAAACAGCCCCTTAAAAGTCACGTCTCGCTTTCAGTTTCGGGGTTAGGTGCGTTTTGCACAATTCCGATTTGTTGTCTATATCAGATTTTTTTTGCTCGTCCGTTTACACGTTCATTTAAGCCCTGCACACAAGTGTACCGCGCTCTGGCACACTGATAGTGTGAGTAAAACCTAAATGAATGTGTAAACGGACAAGCAAAAAAATCTGATATAGGCAACAAATCGGAATTGGGCATCAAGACCTGACAGTGTAAACGGGGTTTATGTATCTTATTTAAATGTCCTTATCCTTGGCTGCATTAACAGTTTAGCTTTCATGTTTTCTTCACATTAATGTTATAGTCTCTGCTCCTGCTAAAAGATGAATGCCACAGGATTGCAACAATTTTATTGTTAAAGGTTTGCTGCCTTTTTCTACTGTGGACAAAGATTAGATTTACTGGATATGCATTTTTCAATGCCCATTAAAGGAACCAAAAACAGTCAAAATGAGTCCATGTGATATAAGTGGTTCCATCATAGTTATATGAAGCTGTGAGTATACTCCTGTGTGCAAAGTAAACAAAAATAACTTTATTCATTGATTTATCTATGGGAGGATCAGAAAGCTCTTGGATTAAATCCAAAATATCTTCATTTAAAGATAATTAATGACAGAATTTTGGGTGAACTAAACCTTCAAGCAGCAGTAAGCCTAACAAATACTTAAAATTGATCGACTTAAAACTGTTTGAACTTTATAAAAACTGTTTGCACTAATATATTGTGTTAACTACACTTTGTTCATTTTGTGCTTTTGTTCCTTTGTTTATTGGTCTTAGAGATAAGCCTGCTGTAAAAAGTGTCCCAAACATCCTGAAAAAATAAAACCAAAGTTTCTCAGAGATTATGAATAATTTAATTTTGTTAAAATATATTTCTTAAAATAAAAGTATCGAAAAAAGTATCGTTCGGAACCGGTATCGAATTCAGGGTATCGGTATCGAAAATTTTGGAACGATACCCAGCCCTATTGTGTGCATCATATTCATTGGTCTGTTGGTGTAAGTAAATGTCTTTTTGCAGGACAGTTTGTCTGGCTTTTTTACTCTGCCACCTCACCTCTTGCTCGCTGCTGAAAGTACAGCAAGACTGCACCTGTTAAGCGCCCTTCTGTTCAAAACACGTATCTCGATTCATTCAACATTTCAACTAGTTTGAATTGTCACTTATTTGAATAGATTTTCACCCAGCTCACAGTGAATTGTTACATCCCTACCTAGAGGACTTTTTTGTTTTTATTGAAATTCACTTAAAAAGTGCATTAGTTGTTTGTTCTAACTACTTATTTAAGATGAGTTGAAACAACACAACTCTTGAGTTTTTTTTAGGACTTTTGTTTTTTTGTTTTATGTTCAATCCACCTATATTTGTAAAAACTAATATGTTAACTTAATTCTTTCATGTTGTCTTGACACAAATTGGTTGTGCGGTACCAGCATTTTTTTGTGTTGTTTATTCCTGTATTTGTTATCTCCTATATACATTAATGTGTACTTTAGCATTGTGCACTTCACATTTGGTGTATAAGTATAATATAAGACCATGTTCATCGTCTGTACATCAGTATTAGAAATGTCCTCTGATGTTCATCCATCACGATGAACTCAGGTCAACAAAGCCACAGCTGCGTTTATGTCAGAGCGCTTTCCACAAGGTTATGGCTCTGAATTTACAGTACATTTCATTGTACAAACTAGAGTTTGCCAGTTCAATTTCTGCCTATAAAGATGTTACCAATTCATCTGCAAAGTGGATCTGAAATGGTAAAAATTTCATTACACACGAATTTGATGGTCTCTTTTAGATATTATTTTGGTTATAACGTTGCAACTACATCAACCTACTCTCATTAGAGTATTAATAGACTGTTGTGTGTTTAGAAAAAGTAGAATAAGCTGGCTTAATATCAGGTTAATGTAAAAAAATATATATTATGACTATATATATATATATATATATATATATATATATATATATATATATATATATATATATATATATATATATATATATATATATATATATATATATATATATATATATAGTCAGTGGGTGTTTTTTAGGGCACTGTTAAAATTTTAGCATTTATAAAATGATTAGTTTACCAAAAATTTGTAATGTAATGTTATGTTGTAATGTTATGTAATGATTTCACCTTGATCTGATGAATAGAAAGTTGTTTTTACAGTTTTCTTGCAATGTATGATTACAGTTGAACCACTGAAGTCACATCAAATGTTTTGACATTGTTGTTGGTGCTTTTTCTGGACTTTAAATGTCTCTTTAAATTGTCCTTAAATATCTCAATTTGTATTCCAAAGATGAATAAAGGTCTCAGGGGTATGGGACGATAAGTCATTAATTAATAACATAATCTTAATTTTTCGGAGAATTAACTCTTTAAACAGAGTAATATGGTACTATTTTAGTAAACAGTTGAGGTCAGAATTATTAGCCCTGCTTTGATTTTTTTTTTCTTTTTAAAATATTTCCTGATGTTTAATAGAACAAGGAGATTTTCGCAGTAGGTCTGATCATATTTTTTCTTCAGGAAAAAGTCTTATTTGTTTTATTTCAGATAGAATAAAAGCAGTTTTTAATTTTCTAAAAAATTTAAAGTAAAAATTATTAGCCCCTTCTAAGCTATTTTTTCCCCAAAAGTCTACAGAACAAACCATTGTTATACAATAACTTGCCTGATTACCCTATCCTAGTTAAGCCTTTAAATGTCACTATAAGCTGTATAGAAGTGTCTTAAAAAATGTCTAGTAAAATATTTTTTACTTTCATCATGGCTAAGATAAAAAAAATCACTTTTTAGAAATCAGTTATTAAAACTATTATCAGTTATTAAAACTATTATAATTTATTATTATTATTATTTTATTTATTTAAACTGCTTTTATTTAAACTGCTTTTTTTGTAATTGAAAATAAAACAAATCATTTCTCCAGAAGAAAAAATATAATAGGAAATACTGTGAAAAATATTTGTTGTTGAACATAATTTGGGAAATATTTGCAAAAGAAAAAAAAAATGATACATTTAACTTCCACTGCAATATAACTGCTAGTCAACATGTTGTAAAAGGATTTTTGAGTGGAATCTCTCTTGAAGGGTCATCAAATCAAAGTGTTAGCATAAATTAAGCAGACAGTTTACGATACCGTGAAGATGGCTAGTAGACATGCAGTTGGAAAATTAGTAGTAAAAGGAGTAGAATGTCTATTGAAACCCATGAAAACATCTAATATTCAAATGACTTGTAGCTGAAATGTTGCAGCAATTCAAACATACTTATTCACAACAGAAAGTTTAAAGGGGACCATTAAGATTCCTAAAGTGCTATCAAAATAAAATCATTTATTAACGTGGTATCATTTTTCTAAACATTAACACTGCAGCAGATAAGGGACAAGCATCTGAACATGTCAGTAGTGTGGTTGTGTTGTGAAAGCTGCATGGCCAGAGTCCAGGCCTAGATTCTGTCCGTTCCCCCCACCTGCTTCCACCAGAGCTCTGATACAATCTGCTGCTTTCACCCTGAGGCTTTTGACGGCACTTGTTACGCAGATAAAACCGGGAGCCGGGTTTGACTCAAGATTCGAAACAGTTGTTCCTCTCACCGCAGTGACTTCAGGGGGGTACACATATGGCAACCGTGGCAATTGATCAAATAAGTAAATGCAACAAATTGATAGAACATTATGAGTCAACAATCTGAACAAGCAACTAAACAGCATGCTGGGCTTTCCTTTGCATATGAATGTGCATGAATCAAGAGGCAACACACACACACTCACACACATACCACACCCAAAGCCCACATACTCACTCACTTTCACCCTGAACAGAGCTGTGGTTACAGCACTAGCTCCCATATGTAATTTGGCCTAATCAAGTCTCGCTCATAGACGCCTGGAGCAGTGAGATTGGCCTGATCTCAAAGTGCACCATCAGCCACAAATTACAGGCTTTGATTTTGGGTTAACTGCATGCCACTCCTGTAAGAATAACAGTGACAGTTGTAATATGGAGGTAGTTAGACACCTGTAATAGAATGTAACCAGAGGACATATGCTGCCAGGATTACAAAGCGCACAGGGATCATATCCAGCAACCAACCACAGATGACTTAATGTCATTTATCACTGTAAGTTGTGTTAAAGCTTTTAATGACATCTACAGAAATAGCAAGTTTGAGTTGCTAATTGGCGAAATGAGTATGTGAAGATGAGGTGTTATTGATGTAACTACCTGCAGTCACAGAACAAAGGTTAAAGCTATAGTAAGTCTGGCTGAAGTACAGGAATATTGGAAAAAAGTTCTACTGTATATTCATTATTGAAAATCAGGTGTTGGATACTGCTGCCCTCGGCTCTATTTAGTTTTATTTGTACAAGTTTAAATGATAAAATATATGCAATTCTACATGCCCTTATAGATAATTCAAGAAACTACTGCCAGGCGTCATGGTGGCACAGTGGGTAGCATGATCGCCTCACAGCAAGAAGGTCACTGCTTCGTGCCTCGGCTGGGTGTGTTGGCATTTCTGTGTGGAGTTTGCATATTCTCCCCATATTCGCGTGGGTTTCCATCGGGTGCTCCGATTTTCCTCCAAAGACATGCGCTATAAGTGAATTGGGAAAGCTAAATTGACCATAGTGTATGTGTATGTGTGTGAGCAAGAGTTTAAGGGTGTTTTCCAGTGATGGGTTGCAGCTGAAAGGACATCCGTTAATAAATTGTTGTGGAACTAATTATAGGTTTCATGGATTTATTTAATTATCCAATTCATATAAAATTCATTCATTCATCCATTTTTCTATCAGCTTAGTACCTTTATTCATCAAGAGTTGCCACAGCAGACTGAACCATCCAGCATATGTTTTATGCAGTGGATGCCCTTCCAGCTGCAACCCAGTACTGGAAACATTCATACACATACTAATTCACACACATACATTACAGCCAATTTAGTTTATTGAAAATACTTATAGGGCATGTCTTTGGACTGTGGGGAAAACCGGAGCAACCGGAGGAAACTCATTTTAAATGATACATTATTTAATTTAAATAAATAAATAAAATAGGGTTGGGCGATTAATCGGAAAGTAATTGAAATCAAGATTCAGAACCTATAATCAATCAAATTTTTCCAGGTAAATTTTTTTCAGTAACTCTTTCACGTTACCCCGCTCTGTCAAGTCTAATTTATACTTATTATGATTTATACTTATTTTTTCTGATATTATACTATATATGTTTTGTGTAGTTGGCAAAATATGCGTTTAATTGTGTGTTGTAAGCTGTAATTGCCCTGCGCTGCTTGCGCTATCTATTATAGATCAGTGCTTATTCTGTATCTTTTAGGTTAAATCTATTCACTAGAAGTATTCACATATTACATCCAAAACTATGTCAAAAACGTGATGTGTGCTTCTTCCTTTACCGATTTAAATGTGTTTGTGCTCGTGATCCTCTGCTGTTTTTTGCTATGGCCATACTCTCTGGCTGCTACTTCATAACTGTGGTGGGTATTTCTCTCTGTCTTGCGCTGAACCCAGTCAACCAATCACAACTGACTGAGTCATTGGACCAATGAGTGCAGATTAGGTTTGCGCTAAGGAGGGGTTTGGG
Organism: Danio rerio; assembly: GCF_052040795.2. Lineage (NCBI taxonomy): Eukaryota > Metazoa > Chordata > Actinopteri > Cypriniformes > Danionidae > Danio > Danio rerio. The sequence goes on from NC_141038.1 coordinate 25,491,573, forward strand.
AACAAATGTATCGCTGAATGAATCATTTAGGAGTCGTTTGGAAAATTACATAATAAATGCATATTATAAGACAATGAAAATGTTTCTTGACCTTACATTCATATCAGCCTGTTGTTGGTGACCCCTAAAACCAGAATACGACGGCTTTTTAAATAAAATGACTTACTGATTAAAATGTGTTGCTTCTCTTTGGAAAACAGAATGTTTTTATTAAAGAAAATAAGAGAAAAAAGCATTGTTTTTGTTTTTTTTAAGTATACTAAGGCTGCACGATTCTAGCTAAAAGGAGAATCGCAATTTTTTTTTGCTTAAAATTAAGATCACGATTCTCTCACGATTCTGTAGATGTAAAATAAAGCTTAATGTGAGATTATTGTTTTTTTCTCAAATATATGGTAAAACAACAATATTAATATTATGTGTAGGTCTACTGGTTTCTAGGGTTGTGCAATTAATCGAAAATCCGATTTCGATTTCGGCTTCTAACGATTATGAAAAACCATTAATCAAAATAAACGATTATTGCATCATTTACCGCCCCTTTCCAGTTGTACACGTGTTGCTCTTAAAAGCGCGAAAGAACGCTTGCTTATGTGTGTGTGAACAATCAGAAGCATGCGGTCAGCATTCGCTCTCATTCGCGCACTGAGACGAGCAGAGCGCACACGTCTCATCTTAACGTGAGCGCTTTAGAGAATCAAAAGACATGTGAAAGAGAAACCAATAAAGTGACGCGATATTCGATAAACGATAAAACCCCTCACTGATCTGGACTTTTGTAGCCAAAGTGTTTTTCTTACAGTGAAGATGCTCAAAGCGCAGTTTATTTCATATTTTGATTCTATTGTATTTGTTTCTCTTTCCAGGGTGGAAAATAACTGTATGCAGTTGAAGTCAGAATTATTAGCAACCCTTTTCCTCCCCAATTTCTGTTTAATGAAAAAAATATTTCTGAACATAATAGATTTAATAACTCATTTGTAATAACTGATTTATTTTATCTTTGCTATGATGACAGCACACAAAATTTAACTAGATATTTTTCAAAAGACAAGCATTCAGATTCAAAGTGTGATTCAAAGGCTTAATAAGGGAAATTAGGTAGTTCATTGTATAATAGTAGTTTCTTCTGCAGACAATCAAAAATATATTGCTTAATGGGGCTAATATTATAGACCTTAAAATGGGTTTAAAAATATTTAAACCTGCTTTTATTCTAGCCAAAATAAAACAAATAAGCCTTTCTCCAGAAGAAAAAATAATAGAGAAAATACTGTTAAAATTTCTTGCTCTATTAAACATAATTTGGGAAATATTAAATTTTTTTTTAAATTCTCAGGAGTGCTAATAATTGTGGCTTCAACTGATAATCGCTTTGAATAACTGTGATTACAATTATGACCAAAATAATCGTGATTATGATTTTTACCAAAATCAAGCAGCCCTACTGGTTTCTATAAATAATTATATTCTTAATACTCTTAATTCTACTTATAATAATTTTGATCTTGAATTATGTTTGAGATATAGGCCTACGCTTGCAATCTGTCATCGAGAACATTATTAGACCATTTAATTCACTGGTAAAATTAACAATATATAGGCTAGAGGAGTTATACTGACACTGTTAACATTTATTTTCAAGCACAACTGTGTGTTCGCTATGAAAGAAAAAACATCAAATGCTTGTCGCAGTCATAACTCTAAAATGTGATATGATTATTTACATGATGTGCGCGCTTTCGGTTTCATTTTCACTGCCGTGTGCTGTCCATACTCCGCGCGTAGCTCTCAAACGATCACTCTGTGCCACGAACTGAATACTGTTCACAACTTTAATACCTATTACTCACAGCATATGCAGGTTTTGTTCACAAAAGTGGACGAGCAAGCGTCTATCATTAAGAAGGGTGCATGCCCGCACAGTCAGCAGTTACATCACGTGTGATTTCCCCGCCGCAAATACATCATTATATAAAGACAAAAATGACATTTTTGGGTGAATTATACCTTATAAATACAGTATGTGACTCTTTTAACATAATTTGGAGGCGTCCATGTCGCTAAGCAACATGTGTGAAACAATGAAAAACACTCTTGCAGCCGCCTTTGCTTCTCTCCTGAACATGAAAATATGATTGGCAGAATCGTATAAATGCTGGATTAAGATCGTCTAGGGAGTCGAATCGAGATTGCGATATTTTTTCAATTAATTGTGCAGCTCTAAAGAATACAAAGGATATATTGACTCTCGTCTAGACAGACAATTTCTCACCAGGGCACAGACACAACAGAATGCAAGTTAAGTGTTAAGCATGTAAGAATTTGTCTTTCCTTTTATAAACCATGCTGCTAGCAGTCTGTTACTTCTCACATGTTCCTTCTGATGAGACAGCAAGTCAAGCTATAAAAAGCATGGAGTATAAGAAGCACATGCAGATCAACATGCATAAGACCAATAAAAAGTTAATTGCATTACAAAATGCACCATGCACAGACCATGCAATGCCTTAGTTCACTTACATTCTGAGTAAAGGTGCTGGGAAAAAATCTGTAAAAAATTTAAAGGATGTTATAAATCCCCCAATATTATTTCAAATCACACAATACCTGATCTTGTGACCATGTGTTAAAGAGATCCAACTTCTTCTTTTTTCTTCTTTTGAGTTTTAAAACGTCAGCCGATTTGACTCTGAGCTGAACATTTCTCAAGATGCTCATCTGCGGATAGAAAACAGGAGCCATTACAGTCATTATAATTCTTTTGCAAGATAACAAGATGTCGTTTCTACAATGCAGTTTAGTAACATTTGACACATGAATAGTGGGTTTCTGTTACATCTGGTTTGGGGTTTTACAGTACGAGAGGACAAAAAGTTTGGCAGGTGAGTCATTGAACACTGCAGCCAACACAGGGAGATGGATGGGTAGACACAGAGGCTTTTAGACCTTGCTCGGGGCGTAAGTGTGTTTGTGTGGAGAGGATGAACTTGGGTCTTTGCCATTGAATCTAATGCCATACAGCCAGCAAAATTTTCCATCAAAGTTGTTGCTTCCAAATACACTAGAAGAATGTTAGTTATCATTCATCTTGGGAAATGACTAGTAAGGTGTACAGGCCTGTTATTCTGCATACACATGATTGAAATTGATGAAAGTTTTACTAATTTACCTTGTTGCATGCCATTTTTGTTATTAATTCTGAAATTTATAAGCAATGTTTAGGAGCAAATTTGGATGCTTTCCAGACTTACTGGAACAATGTGCCTCGACCAAGTTTTGCACAACATACAAACTGAATTTGCTGTGGTTTTCACTTAACCCTTGAGCATTGTTCAAATTTACTAGCTTTTTGTTATGTTCGAGATGAAAACATCCACTGAATTAAACTGCTGTAAAAATTAGGGGTGTCATAATTAATTGTTTCTTTAGTGCACCGCGATGCAGACACGGACGATTCGGTACCAGTTCAGTATAATCATAACTGGTTATTTTGTACTGACGTCATTTATTTCAAATGTGCTATGTCGCGGTAGCTTACTATGGCAAGGGAGGCGAGCGTGAGTATTTACAACGCTCCAACTACTTAAAAACGCACAATTGTGTTTTTGTTTCTGGACTGTCTTTTACTGAAACTTACAACAGAAGCCCCTATTTCACTGCGACTGAGAGAATGAAAGTAAATTATTATATTATTATAAATTTTTATATTATTATATAAAAAGTAGTTATTTCTTTCTCTCTCTCTCTGTCTCTCTCTCACTGTGGCCCATTTGACCTGCTGGCATGACATTTTCTCTCCTCTTGGCTGTTACAGCGATATTTCTGGATAGAGGTCTGCATTTTTTTGCGGCGCGGAAATAAATTTCTGAATAAAGCGTGGGAGCGGTCGGTACCTCTCATGTAATTTGAATGGGAGCGGTCTATCAATATCGCTCCCGGACGAGCAGAGTGATGCTGTGTGTCGCTTGCTTGGCGCTGTGTGTCTATGTGTGTGTGTGTTTATACAGACAGCTGGTTATCCCCCCTCCCATCCCAAATATAAAACTGTGTATGGAAAGCATTGTCAATGCACCGTGATGCACCAAGATATAGAATTGAACCGAATCAATGGCATGATAGTCATAACCAAACCAAACCGTGAGACTAGTGTAGGTTCACACCTCTAGTAAAAATAAATTAGATTAAAAAAAAAAAACCTCAGTCCTGATCAAAACTACTAAATGTTTTTAAAAAGTACAGGATTTTAACTTTTTACTTGCCAAGTTCACAAATGATGTCACTGATATGGTGAAAAAAAACAAACAAAATGACATATTTTCAATATAACAAGTAAGTGTGGACTGGATTTTTTCAACTTTTAATTAAAGTCTTAGACGTGAATGATTAGTAACAACATTGGCTTTGATGCATTGTTAGATTATCATTTTTTTCTCAGTAATTTACTATTGGTGGCTGTTTTTGCCCCATTGACTTCGATTATAATATATTTTGATGATGCATGTATACAAAGTCTTTGTTTTTGTTTACTCCATGTAGTTTTCAGAGTTGAGATGCTTATTTTGATTCTCTCAGACACACCAAAGTAGGTGCGCAATAGTCACTCTCACACACATACACACACTTTAATTTGCTGTTTTACTCCATATAAACTCCAGAAACTACGCTTTTTTATAGTGCCAACTGATGATCAACAGTAAAATGACAAATTTGACCTCTTCCCATCAGGGAAAACCACCAACAATTAAAAAGCATGATTATATGGTGTCATGGTTTTGCAATCAAAAAAAAAATTTATAATGCAAGTAAATGGGGCAAAAATAGCCACCAACAGTAAATTATGGGAAACAGTAAAAATTAATCAAAAACAATGCATCTAAAACAATGTTGTTTTACATGTTAAAGACTCTGATAAAAGGAAAAAAACAGCAGTCCACAATTACTTTTTATATTAAAAATACATCATTTTGTGTGCTTTTTCACCAAATCAGTGACATCATTTATGAATCTGGCAATTAAAAAGTTAAAAACCTGTAATTTTCTAAGTAAATTTGTAGTTTTAATCAAGACTGAGGTTGATTAAAAGATTAATGCAAACAACTGAAAAAAAAAAATTATTTGATGCATTTTTACTGTGGTTTAATTCAGTGAATGTTTTCATCCCGAACATAACAAAAGGGTAGTAAATTTGCCAGAGTGTATCTTAGAGTTCTTAAAAATTCCACAGCGTTTTCTTAATATATGTGTCAAAATAAGATTTGTGACTCCAAATCACCTCAGTGTGGATGAAAACATCCCCAACAGTACATAATGGTTAAAATAATTATAGGCAAAAACAATGCATTTTTTTATTTCTTTTCACATTAAAGAGCAGATTATTAACAACGTTTCTAGATTTTTCAGCTGTTTTATAAATGTGTGGGTAAAAATTGGTTTGGAAAAAAGAACAAAATGTACATTTAAGCATTTAGAAGACTTTTTTATCCTTATCATCACACAAATAAAAATCCAGAAGCAATCAAGCAAATAAAGAAGTAACAATAACTATGTGCTGTGACAAGTCTAACACAGTATACAAGTTACTTTTAGTTTATATGCATATTTTTGATGGTCCTTTATACATCAAAAATGTCTGTTGGACATGTTGAGATGCGAGCAGCTGTTGGCAGATGAACACACTAAAAGTAAAGTGGATGTAACTGTCATTAGAAAAGAAGTGATTTTAAAAGCCATCTTTCCGAATAACAGATCTTAGATGGAGAAGACAAGCAGTCCAAGAACTGAGCCCTGAGGCATGCCAGAAGTGTTGTGCATGAAAACTTTGATTTGAAAAACTAAGAGATTGTAGTAAGATGTGTGGTTCCAGAGAACTTGGGCTGGTTTTGGTGCTTTTTTAATTATTTTTGATGTGATAATTTTTTAATTTAATCATTTTACAAGTCTAAGGTTGCTTTCTGGGTTTTAATAAGCTTGCTCTGGCCTATTTGGGATTTGAACCGTCAGCTGTCAATGTGCTCTTGCAATCAAGATCTGCCTCTGAGCCAACATCAATTATGTACTCCTCTCTCTCTCTTTCTCTCTATGAATATATATATATATATATATATATATATATATATATATATATATATATATATATATATATATATATATATATATATATATATATATTTATATATATTAGGGTTGGGCCGATAGACGATGCCATCGTCCATCACCGATGGCCAATAGACAGCAAAATGCTGAGCCGGCATTGCCGATCGTCCGCCCCGCCCCCGTTGCAAACCCGCTCGAGAAAAATAAATACTCAGGGTTTGTTTACACTAATACGTCTTAGTGTTAAAATGGCATTTTATAACTAAAAGGTTACCAAAAACAGCCACACGCTGTCATGCGCTCCTCTGAGCTCCAGGCAGAGAGCAGTGCACGTGGGACAGGATCAAGGATGTACCACTGGATTGCATCCAAATATAATTGTTAAATGTGATATTCAGACATCACAAGTCTCCCGGAAGTTACAGGAGTCTCTATGCATTTGCGGGACTCATAATGCCCGCAAACGAGTGATAATCTCCCGGAAATCGCGCGTCTCCCTCCCGATCCTCAAATAAGTCGTGCACCCTTCTCACCCCTGGATCCCTCCTGGCTATTCAGACACCCGCCTCCCCCCGCTTTTTACATAATGACATAATGCCATCGTCCATCGCGATGTTTTACATTAGACATCGTACAATGCCAAATTGGTTGACATCGCCCAACCCTAATATATATATATATATATATATATATATATATATATATATATATATATATATATATATAAATATATATTCAAAACTGGGCCTTTTGATAAGCATATCGAAAACACCTTGTTTTTGCAGTCATACAAACAGTAAAACAAACTGTTTCCATAAGTTGATATCTTAACTGCCATTGGAAAAAATCTGGCATAGTTCAATGGTTTCTCTACGTGTTTGCGTTAAGATATTTTCCAAGAAAGTAAACTTGTCACTTTTCATTGTAATTCGCTGTTCACTGTTTCAAAAGCTAACAAACATTTTAGCATCCCCTGTAAGACATTTTACTTTAAGTCTGCTGCAAAATGTAACATTATATAACCTTTTTTAAAACTTGCCATAGGTCCTTATTGCCATTCTGCTAATGGCTATAGACATCCTGCTATTTACAATAAATTTAGTGTCTCAATCCATATTGCTATTATTTCATATAAACAAGGTTAATCCCCACTGCTAATTGAGCTTAGTAAGAAGTAAGACCTTGCTTGAGTAGACCAGTGTGCCTGAAATATTTTCTATAACCACTAAAGATGGTCCTGACCCAAAAACCCCTCTCATTTCCCAATTATAGATTTAACATTGATGAATGCAACTGCGGCAGAACAGAAACTAACATTATATATTGTGAAATAACAAACCTCAAGGACAGTACAGCAAATATTTCCTTTAAACATTTTTTTTTTTAAATATGAAACAAACCAGGCCATCCTTGATATTTAAAGCGAGGCAGACAAAGAGATAAAGAGCGAGAGAAGTGTATGAATATTTTGAGGACAGCAAGCACTTCACAGACAATGATTTAGGTTGAGCCTCCGTTTATGTCCCTAATTTCATCTCACTTTGGGGGTCCCCGCTCTTTCTTTAGACCTTAAAAAATGTAAAGCCCTTTCAAACATCACCTTGAAAAGAAGGGATTGTGGCTAATTGAGCACTGTAGCAGCGTAATTGGGCCAAAGGACCTATCCACATGAAGAGGGTGACCCTTCTAACCTAGTCCTGTAAAAGAGACAAAGCTGAGGGGAGGGGTAATGTGAGTTAAGGGATTCTCACACACCCTTGTGGGAGCTTGTTTCACACACACTGCCCAAAGTGGGGCTTAATAACTTAACACGCTGCTATGTTTTTCCTCTTGAGGAGGTTTTTTCCTCAGAACCTCCAACATTCTCCAAGACCCTTCATAAGGACTCTTGAGAGACCAGCTTAGCCCTGTTCCAAAGAATTAAGAGGACATATAGGACATATACGGATTTCAATGGGATATTCTGTGTTGTTTAGGATGTCTAACAACTTTTATATCACTCTCTATAAAGACAGCGTGAGAATAAAAACAAAACAACTGCGCCATAATGTAATGTTCCAAAGCATGCACACACACACACATACACATGCATTAATGATCTACTTAACATTAAAATACTTAAAATATAACAATACATGTATTATATTAATATATGCGAGGGTTGTTTTATCGGTACTAATGTTGTATCGTCATACTATGGCTCCAAAATACTAGCGGTGCCACAGTAGCTTGTAAACGGTAGGATTGTCATTAATGGTCTATCGACAATACATAATGTTGCATAAGGAAAATAATAATGATAATAATAATAATAATAATAATAATAATATTAATAAAAACAACAACATTTCCTTACATTTATATAGCGCTTTTCTGGACACTCAAAGTGCTTCACACACTGGGGGAATCTCCTTATCCACCATCAGTGTGCAGCATCCATCCGAATGATTAAGCCAATTATAGTATGGTGATGGTTAGGAGGCCATGATGAACAGAGGCCAGCAAATTTGGCCAGAATGCCAGAGTGAAACCCCTACTCTTTTTCGAAAAACATACTGGAGTTTTTAGCGACCACAGAGAGTCGGTACCTTGGTTTAACATCTCATCAGAAAGACGGCACTCACAGAGCAGTATAGAGTCCCTGTCACTATGGTGCATGAGTACCCACACAGACTGCAGGTTGAGTACCCCCTGCTGGCCTCACTAGCACCACTTCCGTAAGCAACCTGACTTACCCATATGGTCTCCCATCAAGGCACTGACTGGGGCGCAGGCCTGTTTAGCTTCAGTGGGCGACCATGTGAGAGTTGCAGAGAGCTAGCTGCTGGTCACTATAATGCTCACACGCTTGTGCAACAATAGACCATTTTATGTGCATAGTCTGTGGAGCACTTTAAGATTGCAAAACTGTGTAGAATTCAAGCCTTTTATGGTAGCCTATTGCATGTTTTCTGATGCTTCAGTTCGAAAACACATCTGAATTAGTTCATTTCTGTTCCTGTAAATATGATTTAGTAGCTACAACAACCGCAACAATCTCTACACAAAGTGAAATTTTAAATTGCTTTGGAGTCTTACCTGATAGGACGAAAAAAATTAAATAAAAGTAAAAACAATAAATGAAAAACTCTAAAGAGCAACAGGAAACATAATTTGCTCTTTTTGTAACAAATTTTGTTTGGTATAATTTGTATCTTTATTTTAATGTATTACTTTGTTGCTCAGTTATCTGCAAAATAAACTAATGCATTTTAGGTGAAGTGATGTGCAAATACCTTTTTTTATTAATAAGCGAATTATGAATTAAATTCAAGTAAGTCTATCACAACATATAAAATTTGCAATGCAATACCGAAAAAGTTAAGGTAACTCAAACCATTTGAGGAAAGCGATTGCAACAAACCATTTAAGTTCAAATACTAATCCTAATAAGTACTGTGAACTTAATCCATTTGAATAAACGAAGCAATTTGAGCACAGAAAACCCAATAGATGAAGAGAACTCAAACCAACTGAGGACTGCAAAACCCAATAAGTTAAGGCAATTCAAACAGTTTGAGGAAACTGATTGCTACAAAGAATTTGAGTAAAAAAAAAAAACTAATCTACATGAGCACTGTGAACTTGCTCTTTTGAGTTGAAGTAATGAGGTATTTAGAGTTCAAAACTCTTTTCAAATGAGTAGAATTAACTTTGAGTCAATTTTGAGTTAACTACACTCATTTCATTTGATAAAGTTGAATGTTGGGTTTTACAATGTTGTGTTTCTGACAAATTTCTTTCAAATTTCAGTTATGAATTACAGTATCGCAATACTACTTGGTATTATGAAACACAGCTGATATAGTATCGTAATGTGAATTAATGGTATTGCGACAATCCTAATATATGCACTATGATATGACATTGATCATAAATGCAGCAAACAAAATGTCAGAACATTTGAATTGGCCTCTAAAAAAACAACAATAAATACATTTCCTGTTATATTATATAGACATGAGCGCAAACGTGCTACCAAACAAATAAATGCATGTCTGTCAGCCACATGATCTCAGTCTTGTGTACACACACTTGAAACCTTGCCTGATGGTCACAGAAGGATCATAAAATTCACTTTCGAGTATCATCTTGACACGTAATTGCTTACATTTAGCCATATAACACACTCTAAACATCACCCAGAACCTAAAAAGGTTGTGTTCCAAAGGGGAGGTGGTCCATTTAGTCTCTGCGTGCTGCCAAAAGTACAAATGTAGAAGTGTTGATCAGCGACCTCACACACATAAAATGTGGCCCGGTGCCACAATGAAATCCCACCATCATAACATACAGACGCATATTCATGCACACATGTCCTCAACAGACACTAATCACCAGGACACTGCGTTCTGCCCTTGACTCCAGCAGCTCCTGCTATGTAGGGCCCCCAAATGCCCACCTCAGCTCAGTGTCCCCTCCTGATGACAGGCTGGCAGCAGCTGGCAAGCACTTCCCTCTCAGAGCCCACGCTGCTCCTGCATCAGGCCTGCACTAATGACAGCAGCTTCAAGTGATTACAAGCAACAGGCCTCATTGTTTCATGTGGCCCCGCTACCTTCTAGCCCACTGCAGGTCCCCGCTCATTAATTCCAGCCGTCAGATGGTCCAGCTCGTTCTCTCAGATGGGACTTTCAAAATCCGCACGTTTTTTAAGGACACACATGGCAGAAGAGACAAGCTTAATGACACTAAATAAAGACGTGTGCAAAAAAAAAAAAAGAAAAAAAAGCTAAAGCTAAAAATTTAAGTTTTTAAAACAACTGGTTTAATAATTAATAACTATGATTTTTTTAAGAATTATGTGACAATATGCTATACACTCACTAGACAATTTATTAGGTACACCTGTTCAACTGTTTGTCAATGCAAATTTCTAGTGACCAGTAAATATTTCAGGCTAAGTTAATTATTGACTTCTGCTGTCTTCATTTGTTTCAAAAACAGATTTTTTTGCTATTTAAAATTGCATCTTTATATTTATTTTCTGCTGGAGATACTGTTGTCAAAAAAAAAAAAAAAAAACGTAAATAAAAAAATTGTGCACATACCTTAGGAACAGTATAACAGAAAATGTTGCTGGTTTTAAAACCTTGACTCTTCTACCTTGAAAACGATTATTGTCCCATGCCTAGGTCCAACCAGGCCGCTACTAGTAAGATGTACCTAATAAAGGTGACCAGTGAGTGTACATAGTTGTAATAAACCGTAATGGAATAACTAAATAATTGCTTAAAGTGAAACCTCTAAATTAAGTTAACCTTAAAATAAATTAAACAGTTATATACTTTACATTGTTATAATAATTTGAATTATTGCAATTTTGACTGTGTTTTTGAACAAATAAATGGACTTAGGGGTTCATGAGGGACTTTATTCATAAAGAAACTAAATATTTTAAACGTTGACAAAAATGTTGTGTGCATGTGTGTTACTGTTTTAGATGTTGCTCCTAATATATTAGATCCTTAAAGATTTTACACGGTATTATACATATTCATTCATTCATTCATTCATTTTCTTTTCGACTTAGTCCCTTTATTTATCAGGGGTCGCCACAGCGGAATGAACCACCAACTTATCCAGCCCATGTTTTACACAGTGGATGCCCTTCTAGCTTCAACTCAACACTGGGAAACACCCATATACTCTTTCACACTCATAATCTATGGTCAATTTATCTTCACCTATAGCGAAGATAAATCTTCACCAATTTTATTCACCTATAGCGCATGTCTTTGAACTGTGGGGGAAACTGGATATCCCGGAGAAAACCCACGCATAAAAAATACATTTAATTTGAAAATGTATAGTATTATTTTTTTATCAAAAAAAACTTTTGTGGTGCTTTTTATTTTCTTTCAAAAATAACAACAACAACAAAGTTATTTCAAATTATTCAAAATTAATTAATCAATATTTTAATATATTTAACTCTAAATAAATAATAACAAATATCGCAAAATATATTATTTACACAGTATAATGATTAAAAACATATTAATATAAATACTTACAGTACCACCTCTCTGCATTTAAAACACTTTGACCTAGCTTAAAAGGGCAGAGCATATGGACAGAGTGTATTTTAAACCTGCCATCACTTATTCAAAGGGTCAAATGATGAATAAGTCATAGATCTAAAGAAAAACAAAGTGATTTGGGTCAGAGTGTGCCTTTTTTTTAAGGTGGGGTCAACTTTCAGTAGCCCGGGGTATCATGTTAAGAGGGAAGGACACAGGCTGTCGGGCAGAAAACTACATAAGAAAAGGGTCTCACATATGCATTCACTCACACTGTCAGTGACACCGATCACATGTGGAGGCTGAAGTCATGATCCAGTCCAGCACAAACTGTGTTGTTTGAACAGGTCTGATTCAGCACAATATGTCTATCATCATAATGCCATTATGGGTAACAACAACAACAAACACATACACTAATGATGATAATGTAATTATAGAAAGACAGACAGAAAGAGAAAATTGCTCTTTTTAACAACAATATAATTAAAGTTATGTTAACCAATAAAAAATGAAATATTAAGAGTACAATTGAGTACCAAACCAGCATATTGGAATATTTTATAAATGATCACAACTATACTGTAAGTAATTAAGTTAGAAGTTCAATAGTTTAAAATAGTTTAGCAGAAAATGTGTGTGTATATAGTATCATCTTTGTCATTATCACCGTTACTGTTAATATTACTAATATTATCGTTGTGGGTACTTGCATGTTGCTGCTGCTAATGTATTCCATTCCTAAACTATTTAGGAAAACACTGTGCACTGTATAATAATTATAATCATATTAATTAGACTGTTTCATAATATAACCATGAATAATAATATTTATACTAACATAAATGTATTTTTACACATAATTTAGTCATAAAATATTATCAAGTAATACAACTTTGCAGTGCAGAAGAGACTTCTTTCAAAAACACCAACAACAATATATTACAAATTACTTTAGAAAAAAAAAATGATGTTAAACTTCACCCAAAAATGAAATTTACCTCATTATTTACTCTCCCGCGTGCAGTTTTAAACCACCCATCTACTTTCAAAGACAAAATAAATAAATAAAATAAAATAAATGGAAATCCGTGGGTCCCAGCAACCAGCATTTTTCAAAACCTCTTCTTTTGTGTTCAACAGAAGAAACTTAAAGATTTGGAAACAAGTGAAGGGTGAGTAAATGATGACAATTTTCATTTTTGGGTGAACTATCCCTATAACCAACAATAAGAATCCATTCGCTTACTCACTTTCTCACTCACTTCCTTTGTGTTATTCCCTGAGGAATGATCCACCAATTACTCTGGCAATTGTTCTACATAGCGGATGCTCTTCCAGCAGCAACCCACTAATGAGAGTACAACCTTCAGTGCTGGGAAACACCCACACATTCTCCCTTTCACACACTATAGCCAATTTAGTTTATGCAATTTGCCGCAAGTCTTTTTACTGTGGGGGAAACCAGATACATGGAGAAAACCAACTTAGACACGAGAAGAACATGCAAACTCCACAATGAACTCAAACCAGTGACCTTGTTGTGAGGCAACTATGTTAACAACTTAAAGAAACCATTAATCAATAAATAAGTTAAAAATAAATATATTCTCAATAAAATAAAGTTTATACTTTATTTTGATGGTCTGTTTGTTAAATTGAAGATAAATTACAACTGTGATTAGATTATAAGTAGACTGTTAGGTTGGTGTTAGGGTTGGGATTAGGGCTAGTGTAAGTTGACATGTTTCTTATAGTCAGTTAAATGTTTGCTAAAGGAGCAGTACTAGCAGATATTAAATAGACTATTCATATTGAGTCTAAGTCTACTAATTTGATATTGTTTTGATGATGAACTTTGTCCGCTCTAAAACAGCAGTAACATATTTTTGAAAGGGCATTGAATCATTTTTGCTGTTATTGTATTGGTTCACAGACAAATAGTGTACAGTTTCTTTTCTTTTGCTTCTTACTGAAATAAGACTAAACTCACTGTCTCATTGAATAGACCTAAAAACATTAATTTAATGCTTCAAAACAAATATCATGACACCAAGGCCAAGATCAAAGCTTATTGGATCATTTTCCTGCAAGACTAATATGGGATAGTATGTCTACAGAATTCTCAGTTTGAGACACAATTTCAAATGCTGTTTACTTGTAATGAACACTTATAGCATATACACTCATTGGACACTTTATTAGGTACACCTGTCTAACTGCTTGTTAACGCAAATCAGCCAATCACATGGCAGCAACTTAATGCATTTAGACATGTAGACATGGTCAAGACCCAGTTCAAACAGAGCATCAGAATGGGGAAGAAAGGTGATTTAAGTGACTTTGAATGTGGCATGGTTGTTAGTGCCAGACGGACTGGTCAGAGTATTTCAGAAATTGCTGATCTACTGGAATTTTCACGCACAACCATCTCTAGGGTTTACATTGAATTGTCCAAAAAAGAGAAAACATCCAGTGAGTGGCAATTCTGTTGACGCAAATGCCTTGTTGATGCCAGAGGTCAGAGGAGAATAGTCAGACTGATTCGAGCTAATAGAAAGGCAAAAGTAACTCAAATAACCACTCGTTACAACCGAGGTATGCAGAAGAGCATCTCTGAACGCACAACATGTCAAACCTTAAGGCGGATGGGCTACAGCAGCAAAAGATCACACCGGGTGCCACTCCTGTCAACTAAGAACGGGAAACTGAGGCTACAATTTGTACAGGCTCACCAAAATTGGACAATAGAAGATTGGAAAATCATTTGTCTGATTAGTCATATTTTTTTGCTGCAACATTCAGATGGTTGAGTCAGAATTTAGGGTCAACAACATGAAAGCATGAATCCATTCTGCCTTGTATCAACGATTCACGCTAGTGGTGTAATGGTGTGGGGGATATTTTCTTGGCACAATCTGGTGCCCATTGGTACCAATTGAGCATTGTGTCAAACCTAACTGAGTTTTGTTGCTGACCATGTACGTCCCTTTATGACCAGAGTGTATGGTGGTATGGGAGATTCGCATCATTGATGTGCAGCCAACAAATCTGCAGCAACTGCAACTATGGACCAAAATCTCTGACGAATATTTCCAGTACCTTATTGAATCCATGCCACAAAAGGATTAGGGCAGTTCTGTAGGCAAAAGGGTGTCCAACCCGGTACCTATAAGGTGTATCTAATTAAGTGGCCAATGAGTGTAGAGTACAATACAATTCACAGAATATAATAACTGTCTAAAGCTGCCTTAAAGCAAGACAGAACAAGCAAGAGTGCATACTCATATTTAGAAAGACTTAGAAAGATGTTAACAATATACATTATAACAATATAATGTATATAAATGAGAGTTCTGTGGAATATTTAGAAAGATTTTAGAAAGATGTTAACAATATACATTATAACAATATAATGTATATAAATGAGTTTCTGTGGAATTTTAATGAGTCCGCTGAGTGAATAAATCAATGATTTACATTCTTTGGTTTCTCACTTACTGAAGCAAAATTCTGAACAAATCTTTAAAATGATTATAAAGTCAATCCTTTTTTGCTACAACAATCAAAACCTACAGAAACCGTGGACTTTGGGTTTTATTATTATTATTAGTATTAGTATTATTATTATTGACAACAATAATCAGGCTATGATGCTATGATTTATGCAGGGAGTGTCTAATTTTTCTCCTTGAGGCCCACAATTATATAAAAAGGTTGCTTCTAACACTAAATCAACACAACCTAGCTAATGAAGAATTTAGTCAAAATGAAAAAAAATTCAAACTGATGGATTTAAACAAAGCATTTACATGAAGTAATTATTAAATCGACTGGGACTTAAATTGACTAGGAAGATGCTAAAGTTAAAATAGCATTTACTCCACTTTCCTGTAATCCTGCATAGCCCCAGCACTCTTGGTCTGTTATAACTCTAACAGCACATGCTCAACCAATCCGATTCAAGGACCATAACTAACTGCGCTATAAAGTGCAACAACATGCCTTCCAACAGAAGAAAGCATTCCTGGGCAATAATGGTTTAAATGTATGATTTTTTTTCGGTACTTCAATAATAGTAAGCATTTCAATTATCAATACACACGACGAGTCTAAATAAATGCTTACATGTATTTTTGCATCTCCAAAATATTCAAAACACGATGTCCTGGTGTGATGTTATGACTGTGCGAGTGTGAAAGCGTGTACATGTGTACTTGTGTGTGACAAGCTTCACCCCAGATTGGGCTGTTGGCCTTGTAACGGCCAGTGGTTAAACCACAGTAGCAGAAAGGTTAATACATATAGCACATGTTGCCTTCCACAACAGGTGGTACGGAGCACTCAACGGCTCTCAGCATTCCTGCCTCTCTATGCTGGTGGCCCCTGGTATTCCAGGATTTACGCGGCCTCCCCTCCCTTCCCACTGCACAGGCCTGACTGACAAGCTAATCGTTGGGCTGGGATCCCCTCAGCTATTGATTCCACTGCAACACAACACCTCCCAGTCAATGAAACTGCAATATAATGGTTGAGCTGCGAAGAAAAGGGGAGGATTAGCGCGTCGAGCAACTGGAAGAAATTTGCTGCTGCCGCCTCAACTGCATAGGCCTCACTTCTACTTGCAGCTGCTAGTAGGTAGAGACAGGGCGGCACAAATAAAGTGAGGGGGAGAGATAGAAATGGCGAAAAAAAAAAAAAGTGTCTCAGGGGGTAGTGGCTAAGAAAGGCAAGTTATTAAAAGCCACAAAGCGGAGCCCATGCTGGGTGCGGAGAAATAGCTGCGGCGCAAAAGAAAGCGCATTTGAAAGGATGGGGGTGTGCTTTCTAAATTGTTCTAATCCTTTGAGTGTTTTATTTTGCTGGGTTTTGTAGTTTAGCAACGTCAGACTGACAGGGGAGATTGGCGGCACCCTGTTCAGGACGTCCGCATTGTGACCACACAGTACATCACTGGTTTTAAAAAGCAGGCTTATTTGGAGAAGAAAATCTGGTTATTCTAAACAAGTTCTCATATTAATAAATATTAGATTCTGAATTAGACAAAAACTGAAGAGCTTCAGTGCACACAGTTCGAGTTTGGCTTTTCAGTCTCTTTACTGTGCTGTGTGAGCTGAGCAATGGCTATCGATTCAAGTTGGAGAAAAAAAGTAACAGCAATTAGTGGCTTTATTGTTCCAGTTCCAGTGTTTCAGTCAACGATCCAATTTCTCTTTTGTTTGCACACTTAATTAAAACAAATCTGTTACATATCTCTCAGGGATCAGTGCCTGTTTCTAGCGCCTTAGTTAGTCAATGCAGTAGTGACGATGAAAAATCAATTTTTTTCAGGCATCAGTGCTATGGGGAGTCATTCAAAACCAGCTGAATATTGACATAATCAACCCATCACGAAAATGCACTCTATTTCCCGAGGGACAGGTGAATTATGTTCACATCTGAAACTGTTCATCTTAGGAATTTCTTGCTTTAAAAATGACATTTCAGGGCAGATAACACAAGACGATACTTTGAAAAGGAGACTGTTAAGTTATAGAGTTTTAAAAAGTGACAAACACATGACCCATTGGCCTCCATGTTTCCTCTGTAATACTTAGGATATTGGTCAATGCTGAGGTTTTAAGCTTCTCTCCCTCTGGGCAGCTTTTATATGCTATAATGTGTGTGCACTTGTGTTACTCGACTACATGACCCATTAACAAAATGTATGGTTGATCAGTTCGGCTGAAATTTGCAAAAACCCTGATTGTTGGTGCTCGTGTTCTGCGCAGTAACTTCAAATGATGTGCTCTCCACCGCACCTTTTAGCAATTTTGTTTTTATGCCTGCTCTGTTAAACACAATGGCTGTATAGTCAGTAACACTTCATCTACCCAGAGGGCTACATAAAATCTCAAAGTCATTCAATGGAAGGATCCAATACCACTGTTTTACCTACTGCACTTGGTTTTATTTTAAGTGAAGGATCTAGCTTTATTGAGTGACTGTGGAACATCCCATACAAGGAAAACAAATAAATAAATAAAATGTGGAAGTGAAAGAGAATAACCCTTCAGACTGAATTTAAAGAACAAGTTGTGCTGAGTGCCAAAATTGGTATCGATATTTATTAACCGAATTTCGTTGGCAATTTCGATGAAAAAAAGATTTGGAATGAATTTTCGATATGAAGGCACCTTGGAAGCAATGCCAATAAGCTTAGGGTGTAAGTTTGTCATTTCCAATGAAGGCGCTCGACTTGCATGACGTGCACATTGAAGCAATGTGCACATGTTGTGCAAGCGTCGCACAATTGCAAATGGTGTAGAAAACCACGCACTCGCGATTGTCACTTCAGGTCATAATAACAACACATGTGGAAATGAGTTCCTTATAGCAGCAGTGAGGAGATTTTAAATAAAAAAGGATGCAAGGATGTCACCAGAATGGCTTTTTGGTTTCTTTTCTTTTCCACTAGCTCCCCATCTGAAAGAGTTTTTTAGTATAGGGGGTAGGGATGTAACGGTATCAGAATTTCACGGTATGGTAATACCTCGGTATGAATGTCACGGTACGGTATTTATTGAATCATTTACAGGAAAAACAAAACTTTTGAAAATACTCCAAAAAAGTGCCAAAAGTGTCAATGACACACAAATTAGTCATCTATCTGTAAGCTTTGAAACAGGAACTTCAATTTTAATAACAAAAAATTATTAAACCATGTAAAAAAATAAAGTTTCAATTTAGTATTGTTGAAAACTCATCACATTCAACATTTAATCACTCACTTACTTAGATAGAGATGGGTTTAAAGGAAAATTATCATATAACTATAATCTGGTAAAAGCTGGTATCTCTGGGTATTTACAATGTCCCCTGCAACAGAAAAAAACCCTCTCATTTGGGACTGAGGATTCTGGGACAGAGATATGACTTGGCCCATGTTGATAGCAGTGGGTAACGTTGTGCATTGTCTTTCCCCCACTTGAGAAGACAAACCATGAGTGAGATAGGGGTCTCTTTGCGGTACAAGTCAATGTCTGCATCAATCTGAACAGTGTGCTGTGTTTCTGCAGTCCCCATGACTGCTATTAGTCGCATTCCCCAACTTGCAGGCACGTGCACACATAGGGCTCAACCTGTGCAGTGCACATGCCCTTTTTAGTCTTGGATAGAAAATGCCCTTTCAAATCGATCAAAAGTGCCCCCGCGACGCAACACAACCTCCGTCCAGCCCTTCAGTAGACAACACCGCTCTTGAGTATGCGCGCTCAACCCCCCCTCGGCGCTTTACAATACGCGCGAGACAACAAGGCTGATCAGAACGCGCGCGACAACACTGCTATTCAGTACGCGCGCGGACACAACACCCGCTTTAGGTTCGATCATTTCCATCTTTTTTTCATCTCCGCTACTAGCAGCACACTCCATTTCCGCATTACTGGATCTGTAGCGACAACAGACCGCAAAGGATTATGGCCACGCCTGGGCTGATGGGAAATGTAGTTTAAGCTACCTCCCGTTCGCTTCATTCGCCTGAGCAAATTTTCTCAGAAGACCTATAGTTTTACCGAGTCATGCGACTTCGGTAATATCGAAAAAAATTTATATTGCGGTATGACGGTATTTACAATACCGTTACATCCCTAATAGAGGGTAATACTGTCTTTCAACTTCACAATTTGTAATGTTGCAGTATATATTTGAATAATGATGGTTAATTCTTTTACTTAATGCTCAGATTTGATTATTATAATTTGCTTACAAAGTTTGAGGTTTGCTGCATTATGATCAGTATTTATGCTTTACCATTGCACATTCTTTGTAACATTGTATTAAAGTTTAAGAGTCTCTTTAACACTTATGTTTATTTTATTATGAAGAGATGAGAAATTTTGTTTAAATGTATATGTTTTTGACTTTTAAAACTATGTGCCTTAGCAATGTTGGTAAATTAAAATAAAGTGGTTAAATGAATACATAAATCCTAATATTCCTTAATGTATTGTTAAATACTCACTAATATTTTATAATTATTGATATTGAATGATATGAAACATAATATCGTGATAAGAATGAGTTTTATACTATGCCAAGCAATCAACACCAGATACATCAACAACTTTTTTACAGATGCGGCGCTTTCCCAGAAGTCTAGAAAATGATAAAGGTGCAGTCACTCACCCTCCACTTGTTCCAAACCTGTTTGAGTTTCTTTCTTCTATTGAACACAAAAGAAGATTCTACTACAAAAGTTGAAAATGTGTAGCTATTGACTTCCATAGTAGTTTACCCCCTACTTTTATGGTAATGGTAACAAGTTTTCAACATTCTTCTTCTTCAAAAAATAAAAATAATAATTATTATAATTATATTCATGTGCGCGTGTGTGCGCGCGAGTGTGTGTGTTCAAGTGAGTAACCCTTAATTTTTGGGGCAAAAAGAAAAATATATATTTACAACGAACTAAGGAGGGGGTGTGAACTTTGAGGTAAATTGAACTACTTAGGGGAAAAGTACATATGTTAGGTAGCTTTTGAATGGGAGAATGTAGTTTTTAAAAATACATGTGAAGTATAAAAAAGTTGTTGTGCTTACACCCCACAGATCTTTGTGCTGCCTTCTTGAGCATCAGTGAATGCTTTTCTCCTTTGTAATTTTGTGTACAAGTCCCTCAATTGTCCTCAGTTTGAAAAGAAGAAGAAGAATGTCAAACTCTTACAGTCACTGCTAGAGTGGGTTCAAATATGCAGAAGATGCTACAAAAGCAATGAATGGGCAGGAACTGAAAGATTTTTCAGAAGAACTGTATGCAGTTTATCCGCTCAAGACAAACACGGAACTTACAAGCACTGTGTTGTGGCACAAAAAGCTAATGACACACAGTATTAGTAATTAAAGTTTTGAATAGGGGTAATTTTAAAATTGGTCAATAATCTAATGTCCCAATGAACCGGAAGCTGCGATCATTATTTTGTTTAGTATTATGACGCAGTTCCTAGAGAAACAGAATATTAAATGAGCA
This sequence comes from Danio rerio, assembly GCF_052040795.2. Lineage (NCBI taxonomy): Eukaryota > Metazoa > Chordata > Actinopteri > Cypriniformes > Danionidae > Danio > Danio rerio. The sequence continues at coordinate 25,512,738 of NC_141038.1, forward strand.
AACAGTGGGCATGGCTTGTTTTTTATTCTACCACAGGCTAAATAGATGTAGTAAAGTAGGCATTTTATTCAGAAAGATGGCGAAAGAGGTTTTAGAAGAGTTATTACAAACTTACAAACATCGCATGCTCACCATTTCTGTTTGTTGTCAAAACTGACAGTTAGAGGGGCGTGGTTAAATAAGTTAGCCATGCCCATCACCTCAAAATCAGGTTATCTGATATGACAGTTAAAGGGGCGTGGTTAAATAATTTAGCCACGCCCATTACCCCAAAATCACGTTATCTGATATAACAGAGGGGCGTGGTTAAATAAGTTAGCCACGCCCGTTACCTCAAAATCACGTAATCTGATACAGTTTATTCAGAGCTATTTTTCTTTCCATAACGATAAAATTCCAGTTAACGGTTAATGTGATTTTTTTCATTTTATACAGTTCATTTTACAGCATCGATGTTGTAATTTAATTAAAATATAATCCGTTAAATAGACTTTGGCATTAATTTAGTTGCTCAAGTGTAAAACAAGATAAAAAGGCACGCACCCTCCAGGATTAGCAGGTTAGCACAGAAGCTCCATTGAATATATTGGGGTAAAACAAATGTTAAAATTTTAAAGACATGGCAGACAAAAATGTATTTAATGCATTGCTTCTTGTACATTCACTTTATATTGGATATCACTCAGCCAGTGGAGATCGCCAATTTTTAAAGAAAACAGACCTTAAACACACTTAAACAGCCCTTTGGTAACTGCATGGACATACCCTATTTAACTTAAAACAAACAGGAAGTGCATTCTCAGATTTTAAATAAAGATTAAAAGGGGCAAACAATTTTTTTTCTTAATGACATGTACAGATAAATTGTTCACCACAAAACTAACAAAATCATATGATTAGTTTTGATTTCTTGGGGACTTTAATATTTTGTCTTAAGGAGCACTAAATAATTGGCATTTTTGTGCAAAGCGTATGCAAATTTATGACCACAACTGTGCATACAAAACTCAAAACAATAATCTCATATTAAGCTTTATTTTACATCTACAGAATCGTGAGAGAATCGTGATCTTTATTTTAAGCAAAAAAAAAAAAAAAAACACGATTCTCATTTTAGCCAGAATCATGCAACTCTAGTTCTGGGTAATCTATTTAAATTATTGAAATATCACAAATGTGCATTTCACAGTAAACATACAGCAAACGTTTGCAAAAAAGACTGAATTTATTTGTGTGCCTGCCATTAGCAGACCCTCTGAAAGACTTTTTAGCATGTCAGACAACGCAGTTAGATGTCATTGTGTATCTCAGAAACCAAGCTGTTTTGTTTTTAAATCTAAAAACTGTAATGATTTTAGTATGGATGCTGAAATATGAGCAAGCAAGTAAACCATGTTACAAAAAGCAATAAGACAACAAAGAAGTTACTCGACCCGGAATGTTCTTGGTGTTTTAAGGCTTATATCACTAGAGAAAAAAATGCGGTAATAGTGTTTGTAGTATGTAGTGATGCTTTCTTCTCTATAAATAATATGAAACATGTTGGTTATGACATTGTTTTGAAATACAATTATCATATATCGATTATTGCATTATATAGCATGATGTTGCATTGTTCCTCAACATTGCACAGCTATATATTTATAAGTGAGATGGAGCAAAATGCAAAGACCAAAATGTCTGACACAAGTTCTGAGAAAGAGCATGCTCATATCCGATTCCTGTATGACATTCATAGGCCAAGAGCTTGTTAAACAGTGAAATCGGATCCAAAGTTTACTGACTGGTCAGCCTTGTTTGGCTCATTACTATACACAAGAATCTAGTGAGAATTTCATCCTCAGTAGTGTCACACTGATCTCTCCTGGCATCTGTAGCCAGTCTCAGCAATGCCATGTTTTCATCATTACTTTTTGCTGTATATTTCACAGAAAGCCACACAAGTTGATTAATTGATTATTTCCAAGAAAGTCTAAATTGCCAGCAGAGGTCAACATAAGGAATAGTAGTGTTTGTCTGCACGAAAACCCACACAAACCCACACACACACAGTCTCTAATAACAAAGTCCATTCTATTGGTGACATTTGCAACTTGATACCCCTTTACAGGGCAAAAAAAGTAATTGGCACGAGAAGGCCTCGGCATAAAAATAGAGGGCTAATGTCACGGCAAATGTCAAAGGTTTGACCTCCCGTACCCTCCACACTGCCGGCCAATCCTGATGACTTCTGACCACCCCTAGAGCCATAACTGTGGCTTTAGGCATGCCAGGCCCTGATTGGTCATCATGCCATTCTTCTGAGTGACATGTAAAGGCATCATGGAGGAGGAGTAATGACCTTTACTCAAAAGTCACATCTCACCAACAATGTCACGCTGTCACGAAGCTGTCCGTCTTCATGCGGACATGTTTATAGAAAGAGAGGAGTTAATTGAAATTTTCTTCCATTTGATGTTTCATTTTGAAAGCTGACAGCCTTACTAAAGCTACAGAATGTAGGGTCTAAAAGTAGGGGAAATTCTGGGAGAAAATAATAACAAATAAGAAAATTAATAATCTATTTTGAGTTTTCATTTGATTTCAAAACAGCTTTGATTTATTGCTTTAGAATGTTGAATAAGACCAAAATTTAGAAATGATTGCAGTTCTTTCTTCAACCAAACCACTCTAAGTAAACTATATTAAAAACAATCTGATGTATAAAGTGTTTGGGTAGTGCATTACAATTTACGCGAGTAAAGTAAAGTGCACACAAACAAGTAAAGTAACGAATTACCTTTCAAAGTTAAGTAACAATATTTGAGTAACTTTTAAAAAATAAATGTATTGCAAGTTATGTTTTAGTTAATTAAAATATTAACAAATAAGAAAATTAAGTAAACTATTTTGAGTATTCATTCGATTTAAAAACGGTTTTGCTTCAGAACATTGAATAAGATGTCTTTAGACCAAAAAATGGAAATAATTGCAGTTGTTTCTTCAGCCAAACCATTCTAAGTAAACTGTGTTGAAAACAATCTGATGTATACAGTAGAAGTGTCAGGGTAACACATTTCCTTTCAAAATGAAGTAATAATATTTTAGTTATATTTTAAAAGTGTAATGCGAGTTACTTTGTAAATAAATAAAATAAAAACAAATAAGAAAATTAAGTAAACTATTTTGAGTATTCATTAGATTTTAAAACAGCTTTGATTTACTGCTCTAGAATGTTGAATAAGAAGTCTTTAGATAAAAAAATGGAAATAACTGCAGTTATTGTTGTTTTTATGTTGTATTATGTTGAAAACAATCTGATGTATACAGTAACAGTGTTGGGGTAATGTATTATAAGTAACGCGAGTTAAAATATTATTTTTCAAAGTAACAAGAAAAGTATTACCTTTCAAAATTAAGTAAATAAAGTAAAAACAAGTCTCACTGTAAAATATTATTTTCAGCACTCATTAGACATCAAAAATCTTAGCTTTTCTTGCTTCAGAACACTAAGAAATCAATAATAATAGTTTGAGATACTTTTAAAAAAAATGTAATGTGAGTTACTTTTTAGTTAATTAAAATAATAACAAATAAGAAAATTAAGAAAACTATTTTAAATATTCATTAGTTTTCAAAACAGCTTTTCTTCAGAGCGTTGAGTAAGACAAAATGGTAATAATTACAGTTGTTTTTTAAACCAAACCACTCTTAAGTAAACTTTGGTGAAAACAATCTGATGTATACAGAAACAGTGTTAGGGTAACGCATTACAAGTAACGTGCATTACAATATTACTTTTCTAAGTAACAAGTAAAATATTGCCTTTCAAAATCAAATAAATAAAATAAAAACAAATCTCACTGTATTTTCAGCACTTATTAGACATCAAAAATCTTAAGCTTTTTTGCTTCAGAACACCAAAATCCAACAAACCACCAAAATCTAGATTTACTTAACTAAATAAAAGTAAACTACTTTCAAACATTGCAATTTTCAATATTTATTAAAACATCAAAAAAGTAAAAACTCAATCAAAACATCCACTGGAGTACATAAGAAAACACATCTATGTACCACATAGAGTTAAGTAAATATTACTGAGTGATGTCATGTTTGATTACACAACCTTGACTCTACACATCCTCATGTATAGGACCCTTTTAAATGGGGTTGGACCTCTGTGCAGACATGACCTGGAAAGACGCATTTCTTCCAGGTCAGTGTGTGGCTATTGCCTCTTGACTTGCGTAGTTAACATAGTGCTCTTTCACCCTTCTAACTGCAACAATATTAAGCATGGTTTTAAAAAAAAGCACAATAAATATAATGCACTAATTATTATGTGCATAATAACTGTATATAAAATGGAAAACAATTAGGTCAACAATTATCTGATAAGTCCAAGACTCCACAAACATATTTTTTTAGTCTATAAAACATTTATTCTTTTTACATCAGGCAAAAAAGAAAAAGAAGAATTAAAAAAAAGACCCGGTCATGATCAGAGGACTGGTTAAAATGTTTAAACCATCTTTCAGAAGCTTCAAAGATTCTCCCACAGAACGTACGGGTCAGTCAATAAAGCATGTTCAAAGAAAAAAATCCTCCTTTTTCCAGCCTTTCACTCAAAAAACAGGCACTTCAGCGATAAAGCTGAAGGCAGTTATTACATGGTGACTTTTAATACAGAAGCGATTTGCGGTCGCCAAAGCCCAGGCCTGCCCCAGGCGAGCCTCGCGCACCGCCGTTCTAATGGGACCAGTTTGTTGACTGTCAAGATAATGGAGAAATCAGTAGCAGACGGGCCGAGGACCGTAAATAGCAGAGGTAATTAGAGAGCCTGTCACAAATCCAGGAAGGTTTGATGTTCTTGGTGGTGTTGGAGAGGGAAAAAAAGGTAACAGGTACTGAAAGTGATGACACACAATAAACGTTTATGGAGCCAGTCTTCTGGATGTATTACAGGACTGTTGACAACTGCTGACATGTGTGAGTACTTAGATTTTATAGAGTCTTCTTAATTTCTTAAAGGCTTCATATTAAAAACTATTATTAAAGAACACTTTTAATTTTTGATTTTGTGTGATAAGCGCTCATTATTTCCTTTTTATCACGCGTTTTATAGATGATTACACTAGCTGTAACGGCAGAGGAGCTAAGAAAAAATGCTATGTAATATTTTCTTTGAGAAACTGTGCTGCACTTAAGGCTCTTCAAGCAAAGAATGAAACAGTCAGGTGTCAAAGAGTAAAGTCATAAAAACTTGCTTCTACTACAAATTGAAGAGTAGATATAATCCATTTTTCTACTCAACAAATAAATAAAAATATGAAATATAGAAAGTGTGCACTGCATTAGACAAACTCAGAAGTGTTCTTTTATGTTATTTTGATGATTTGTTTAATATTCATTTGTAATGATGAAAGTAGAATGATTAAACTAGATCGGCACTGTTTTCCATGTTAAATAATGTAAAGCTAATTGCTATGAAGCAATCTGATGAATACAGAAATATATACGTGTGATATTAGGATAGATTGTATGTGCTATTAGGGATGCAACAATTATAGATTTTGGTTGTATGATAAGTTCAATTAAATTCAATTCATGTATATTTAAATAACACTTTTACAATGTAGTTTCTGCCAAAGCTGCTTAACAAGTTTTAATAAAGTTGTCAAGTAAACAGTTATCACTAATATTATACATTTATTAATTTCAATACCCTCATGTGAAAAGTCCTTATGATTTGTTTACATTTAAGAAAATGAATGAATGAATGAATAATCTATTTCTCTTTGGACTTAAAAATAAATGAAAACATTTAAACATAAGTTAAAGCTTTTAAACATTCATTCATTCATTCATTCTCTTGTCGGCTTAGTCCCTTTATTAATCCAGGGTCGCCACAGCGGAATGAACCGCCAACTTATCCAGCACGTTTTTACGCAGCGGATGCCCTTCTAGCCGCAACCCATCTCTGGGAAACATACACACACACACACACACACACACACACACACGCACACGCACACACACTACAATTAAGCCTACCCAATTCACCTGTACCGCATGTCTTTGGACTGTGAGGTAGAGAGCTGCGCGGGACTAAATTTTGAATCCCGCCCACACCCGCCAGGTTTTAGCCCGAACCCGACCGCTCCCGCTTATATTAAGAATTTGTTGTCCCGCTGCCCGCCCCGCCCCGTTTTCTGGCCGCCGCGCCCGATCCCGCTAAAGAGCGGGGGAGAACAAAACCAAAAATCACCCAGCTATACAGTCCAGACAGCCAAGTTGTCTGTATAAACACACACACACAGCACCAAGCACACACACACAGAAAAGGTCTCTCTCTCTCATACGCGCGCGCACACTAACACACACACAAGCACCAAGCAGACACACAAGTGTTTGCTGTTATATCAACTCAAAGGGTTGTAATACCATGTATCAAGTACCAATGTAATACCAAAAGGTTTTATATAAAGATATATAAATACTGAGTCGCGCCAGCTCCGAGCCGCAGCGCACATTACTCTCGGGCCGATTCCGGCGCGGATGCGGCAGCGTCGGCTCGCTTACGGCCGCCGCATCTGGCCCGATTGATTGGGCCGAGTGGTAAGTGTCCTGCGGAACTGGCACGAGTGTATTTTGCTATCTGGGAAATCTCTCTCTCTCTCTCTCTCTCTCTCTCTCTCTCTCTCTCTCTCTCTCTCTCTCTCTCTCTCTCTCTCTCTCTCTCTCTCTCTCTCTCTCTCTCTCTCTCTCTCTCTCTCTCTCTCTCTCTCTCTCTCTCTCTCTCTCTCTCTCTCTCTCTCTCTCTCTCTCTCTCTCTCTCTCTCTCTCTCTCTCTCTCTCTCTCTCTCTCTCTCTCTCTCTCTCTCTCTCTCTCTCTCTCTCTCTCTCTCTCTCTCTCTCTCTCTCTCTCTCTCTCTCTCTCTCTCTCTCTCTCTCTCTCTCTCTCTCTCTCTCTCTCTCTCTCTCTCTCTCTCTCTCTCTCTCTCTCTCTCTCTCTCTCTCTCTCTCTCTCTCTCTCTCTCTCTCTCTCTCTCTCTCTCTCTCTCTCTCTCTCTCTCTCTCTCTCTCTCTCTCTCTCTCTCTCTCTCTCTCTCTCTCTCTCTCTCTCTCTCTCTCTCTCTCTCTCTCTCTCTCTCTCTCTCTCTCTCTCTCTCTCTCTCTCTCTCTCTCTCTCTCTCTCTCTCTCTCTCTCTCTCTCTCTCTCTCTCTCTCTCTCTCTCTCTCTCTCTCTCTCTCTCTCTCTCTCTCTCTCTCTCTCTCTCTCTCTCTCTCTCTCTCTCTCTCTCTCTCTCTCTCTCTCTCTCTCTCTCTCTCTCTCTCTCTCTCTCTCTCTCTCTCTCTCTCTCTCTCTCTCTCTCTCTCTCTCTCTCTCTCTCTCTCTCTCTCTCTCTCTCTCTCTCTCTCTCTCTCTCTCTCTCTCTCTCTCTCTCTCTCTCTCTCTCTCTCTCTCTCTCTCTCTCTCTCTCTCTCTCTCTCTCTCTCTCTCTCTCTCTCTCTCTCTCTCTCTCTCTCTCTCTCTCTCTCTCTCTCTCTCTCTCTCTCTCTCTCTCTCTCTCTCTCTCTCTCTCTCTCTCTCTCTCTCTCTCTCTCTCTCTCTCTCTCTCTCTCTCTCTCTCTCTCTCTCTCTCTCTCTCTCTCTCTCTCTCTCTCTCTCTCTCTCTCTCTCTCTCTCTCTCTCTCTCTCTCTCTCTCTCTCTCTCTCTCTCTCTCTCTCTCTCTCTCTCTCTCTCTCTCTCTCTCTCTCTCTCTCTCTCTCTCTCTCTCTCTCTCTCTCTCTCTCTCTCTCTCTCTCTCTCTCTCTCTCTCTCTCTCTCTCTCTCTCTCTCTCTCTCTCTCTCTCTCTCTCTCTCTCTCTCTCTCTCTCTCTCTCTCTCTCTCTCTCTCTCTCTCTCTCTCTCTCTCTCTCTCTCTCTCTCTCTCTCTCTCTCTCTCTCTCTCTCTCTCTCTCTCTCTCTCTCTCTCTCTCTCTCTCTCTCTCTCTCTCTCTCTCTCTCTCTCTCTCTCTCTCTCTCTCTCTCTCTCTCTCTCTCTCTCTCTCTCTCTCTCTCTCTCTCTCTCTCTCTCTCTCTCTCTCTCTCTCTCTCTCTCTCTCTCTCTCTCTCTCTCTCTCTCTCTCTCTCTCTCTCTCTCTCTCTCTCTCTCTCTCTCTCTCTCTCTCTCTCTCTCTCTCTCTCTCTCTCTCTCTCTCTCTCTCTCTCTCTCTCTCTCTCTCTCTCTCTCTCTCTCTCTCTCTCTCTCTCTCGCGCACTAACATACACACCCACAAGCACCAAGCGCACACACATATCTTAAAATTTGCACTACATTAGACAAATGATAACATGTGTATTTAATGTATAAGTTAAATTAAATCTGTCATGAAAAGAAGTTATAAAAGCCACTGAGTAAATGATTATATACTAATAACAAGTTATAAAATTATAGTCTGAACCATTTTATGTAGCATTTTTAACTTTTTAAACAAAAACCTTCAGACAGATTAAACAAAAAAGATAAAAAATGAAAGATAGAAAATTAAGCATCTAAATGAATAAACATTTGATCTTTCATAATTTATTCCATTCTTCCTTGCAATTAATTTATCTAATATGACTAACGATAATTTATAAGCTCTTAACAGCATGGTTCAACACCAAAACTCTGAGGCTATTTTCTTTGAAGTCATTTAAAAGGTGAAATAACTTGTACTTTTACTGTGAGCTGTATCCCATATGTGACATTAGAGTCTATAACCTTATAACTCAGGGTTATGGGCATTTTTATATTGGGCAGCTTTGAATTTATGCCTCCTAAATTACCCTTTGCTTCTCAATTGACATGCTACTCCAGAAATGAGACTACATGCATTATTGCCAGTCATCTGCGCTCATTTTAAAAGAAACTGCCAGACCATTAAAATACATTTGGCTGATAAAAAAAAGAATATTCATATATGCTTTTATATGCATTTTCATGCATTTTGAAAAGAAAGAAAGAAAGAAAGAAAGGCTCATGAATGGAACTTTGTCTAAATGCAGGACAAAGAAATGCAATGTAACCCCAGTTAGACTGACAGAACATTAAATATTTTCCATTGATTTTCATATTTTCATCTTGCTACCTAGTATTTCTGTAAATAGGTGAAGGTTTAGCTCTTACGGGGATTTGCTATTTTCTGTTTCTTTGCCGTGAACCTAAGGTCTGCATAAACAGTGGTTCTCTTATAATATTTTTCAGCCCTCAGCGTTTTCTGGGGCAGGCTCAGTCTCCGGGGATTTTACAGAAATATCCCAAATATCAGAGCATCTGACTTTTTTTTTGTGCAAGACTTACCTTTGCTGGTTCAAAGTGTAATACAAAAAAAAAAGTCAACCGAAACGGTTTAACAATTGATATTGAGGTGGAATACGGTGCAAGAAGCTTGTTCTTTTAGAAATGGTTACAGTTTATGTCCATTATTGTTTTTGTTTTTTTATATGAAAGGAAAGTTATATTTAACAAAGAGTTATTTGACAATGCTTTGCAGTGTTCTTTTTAAGTGGACTGTAAATTTAAATTAGAGTCTGCTGTGCTGTATGGCTATGATATAAAAATAGTACTATTACATTCCTGAGGAGGGAAAAAAGAATGTCTACGTTCATTTTCAATAATAGCGAAAGATATAAAACTCCATTTGACCAAGCTATATTTTCCACTGTAAAAAAATATTTTTATGAGGATTGGCTTGAGCTTATCCTGAAATGTGGCCAACTCATGACGTTTAACCTTGTTATGACAGGTAAAATATGTGCTGTGTGTTTCTAGTGAGACGTTTTTAGGAGACAGTAAATAAGCGTTCCAAGGTAAGAGTGATCAGACGAATGCTCTAAAGCATCCAAAAGTTATTTTTCAAACATTTCATTTCCAATACATAAATATAACTGTAATAAATTTGCTAATAAATTGTTGTCATATCTTCAACTTTAAAAAAAATAATTATGTATACTGTTGAAGTCAAACTTATTATCCCTCCTGTGATTTTTTTTCTATTTCAAATATTTCTCAAATGATGTTTAACAGAGCAAGATATTTTTCACAGTATTTCTTATAATATTTTGACTTCTGGAGAAAGTTGTACTTGTTTCATTTCAAAAGCTTTCCATATATATATATATATATATATATATATATATATATATATATATATATATATATATATATATATATATATATATATATATATATATATATATATATATATATATATATATATTTTTTTTTTTTTTAGATCAATATTATTAGTCCCCTGAGCAATATTTTTTTATATTGTCTACAGAACATCTTTATACAATGACTTGCCTAATTACATTAACTTGCTTAGTTAACCTAATGAACCTAGTTAAGCCTTTTAATGACACTTTAAGCTGAGTATCTTTAAAGATATCTAGTAAACTATTATGTATTGGGGTGGGGGGACAACAAACAAAAAATAAAGCCAAACAATAATTACAAATAATAAATAAAAATAAAAGTTTGGAAATTATTTCAGGACCTTAAAACATCCAAAATGTAATCACTGAATTACAAAGTATTTGTTATATCTCCCACTTTAAATGTCTAAGGCTTCCATATTCTTTTGTGTTCAACCGAATAAATTAACTCACAAAGGTTTTATTTTAACATTTATTTTTTAAATATATTTATTTAGGTACATTTATATTTTTGGGTGAACAATTGCTGTAATAAATGTTTTGTATTATAAATGACGGCCTGCTGTCTTTTCAAAATAAAATAAAACTAAAATAATAAAATTAAACAAAACAAAAAAAATAATAATAATTTTCCAAAATAAACGAAGTAAACTGCTCTTGGATGTGCGACAGTAAAAGTTGTGACATGTTTTCATAGAGTCATTTCCTCTCAGTGTCTGTGGCAGTAGGATGGACATATCCTTGCCTTGGCCCCATGGGAAGGAAATGGGCAGAGCTGTGTGCTGTTTGTGACCCCTCCATGAGGAAAGTCGTGACTCGACCTTGACGCTGCGCTGACAGCTCTGGGCCTCCACAGCTCGAGAGCAGTCATCACAGGCACACAGACTCTCCCAAACACACGTCTATAAGCGTGTGTTCTCCAGCAGATTATCCAACATATGGAGCCCAGAGATCCTCCCTCCCAACCAGCTGAAATGTTCTTTTCGAGAGCATAAACCTTTATCTCTTCATAAAATCAGTTTCAGGATTAACTTATGGATTTAGGTCATTCATATAGTTGTTATTATTCCTTAAAAACAGGCATTTATGAAGAATAACAATATAAAACAATAACATAAATAAATAAAATGAATAAATATCTATTGTCACAGATATTAATACATGAAATCCCTGACTTTCTTTTTTTTTTTCCTATAAGTGACAACTTAGTTAAAATGATGCCAAATACACAGACTGCTGAAAACAAGTAAAAAGTAAAAAAAAAGTTGATAAAAGCCAGTAATTTCACTCATAAACACAATTTTGGTCCACCATTGCTATTTGGTTGTCGAGTACTTACTAATAGTGTAAACACATTGTATAATATGAGTCACTAGATAAAGTATAGTATTCAAAAACATGCACTTTGAAATGCTGCTTGTAGTTTTAAATATAAAAATTTGCAAATGTCCCCTAAAACCTGAATTATCTTCAGTTGTGGAAAGAGTACTGAAAAAAATCATACTCAAGTTAAAGTACTATTACTTGCCTAAAAATGTAGAGCAAGTAGAGTAAAAGTATCTGTTGTAAATTTTACTGAAAGTATGAGTAAAACGTAGCCTTTTCAAAAGTACTTAAGAGTAGTAATTAGTTTTTTATGCTGTAAAAAGCTAATGCATTTACATGTAATTTTTTGGATGTGTGTAAATATACCATTCTGTAGAGTATTTAGTTAGTAGGCACACGTCATAAGACGCTATTATTAGGTTAGATGACGTCAGGTGACCAAAATTTTAAGTCTAAGACAGCGTCTAGGGACAACGTTATTTTGATGTCCAATAATGAAGTCAAATTACGTTGATATTAGGACGGTGACCAAAATCCAACGTCGATCCAATATCTTAAACCAACGTCATATTGATGTTAAATACTGACATTTATTTATTAGGAATAGCAACCAATATACAATGCCTAATAGACATCGTATTGGTAACATCCACTCAACGTCAAGCTGTAACTTCATTAGACGTTGATATTTGGTTGATTTTAGGTTGGACGTTGGACATTGACCTCAGCCTGACATTGGGTTCTGACGTCAACCTGATTTTCAGTACTAAACAAAATGCAACGTCCCCACAACATTAGGCTACAACGGCTATCTGACGTCATGTTGACATCTTGTGCCTGCTTGGTGTTTAAGGCCATTTAGGTCATCATAAAGTAAACATCCGTTGTCTTCTCATCAGTGACATGCATTGAAACAGTCTCTGGGTCAATGTGTGTAAAGATTTTAGACATATTTTAATGCTTCCAAACAGTTTGCTGCAAATATAAAGCATCCATGTCTTGAGGTAGTTCATTTTGATGCAATTTACTTTTTGATTTGATTGGACAGGAATCACACAACTGATTGTTCTAATCCCCATAGAAAAAAAAAAATAAAGACAAAATAGAAGAAATAAAGTAGTGTGTGCAGGTTGAAGGCAAATAGTGGAGTAAAAGTAAAAATACTGCACTAAAAATGTACTCAAAGGAAAGCAAAAGTACACATTTTTAAAACTACTCAGTAAATTACGATTCCTGGGAAAAGCTACTCAATTACAGTAGTTTGAGTATTTGTAATTTGTTACTTTAAACCACCGAATATGTTGCCTTCCACACCAGCTCATGATATTGCAGTTGTTTTTTTTTTTTTTTATTAAGCGCATGCTGATATATTTTGCTCGGCTGTGTCACGTGATTGTGACACCACATGCAACAACAAACAGAGATGCAGCGTTTTCTAAAGCAGCAGAGAAAGTCTGAGGTGAAACTGACTTAAAGATTTAATGTTCAAATATTTTTTAAAAGTTAAAGTTACTGAACACCAATATAAAACCTGACTAAAAATACGAAAAAATGTTACTGTATATAAGGGAGCTTTTAATACGTTATTTTAACTTTTTGATTTAAGTAATGATAAGATTAGGAAATTATGATTATGAACAATCAAAGTGAGGTAAATTCCAATGTCTTTATGAGGGTTCGGGTTGTAAATGAAAGTGTAAAAATTCACATTATATTTCAGTATTGAAGTTGATTCTAATCATATTTTGGTCACACTTTACAATAAGGATCATTAGTTAATGCATTTACTAAACTTAACTACGCATGAAAAATACTTGTAGAGCATTTTTTTATCATGAATCAGCATTTACTAATGCATTATCTACATTTAAATTTATGCTTGTTAACATTAGTTATTGTACCATGAGTTAACATGAACAAACAATGAACAACTGTATTTTCATTGACTGACATTAACTAATATGAACAATTACTGCAGTAAATATATTGTTCATTGTTTGTTCATGTTAGTAAAAGTAGTAACTAACATAAATCAATACAACCTTTGTAAAGAATTTTTATTATATTATTGTAAAGAATCACTCATATTTTGTTTTACAATAAATTATCATACTATAAATAATAAATCAGTTTAACAATATTTCTGTATTATTTTAAAAAATACATTTCACTTAATTTCTCCTCATAGTTGTTTTTGCTGTTAATGGTAAGTATATGTCATGTGAATATGAATTGCCTTATATATATTTGACATATATTTGATTTCTGTATCATTAGCATTACAATTATAGCAAAGCATCTGCATCATATTAAAAACATAAAAAAGGTGACACCCATCCTAATAGTTGTTCTTAATCCACATTCTCCCATTCTTTTTAATGTTAAAATATTTTTTAAATATATCTTTTAAAAATATCTTTATCAGTGTTACGATTATTGGTCCCTTAAAGTGAAAACGTCTCTCTGAAAAGATTTGTTTTAACTAATACATACATACATACATACATACATACATACATATATACATATATATATATATATATATATATATATATATATATATATATATATATATATATATATATATATATATATATATATATATATACATATATATATACATATATATATATATATATATATATATATGTATATATATATATATATATATATATATATATATATATACATACATATATACATATATATATATATATATATATATATATATATATATATATATATATATATATATATATATATATATATATATATATATATATATATATATATAACTAATATATATATATATATATATATATATATATATATGTGTGTGTGTGTGTGTGTGTGTGTGTGTGTGTGTGTGTGTGTGGTTAAATTGGTTAAAATAGCATTTAAAATAGCATTTATATAGTGTTTATATATATATAGAGGCACAAACCTGAACGTACTTCCAAAATACAAAATTAAAACTTAACTTTGAAAAACTGGAATTGTTCCACACGAACACCATTCATGTCTGCAGGTGATTCATTCAGACTTGACCTACAGGCGACTCGTCACAGTCACACACGCAACACGAGCAGGTGAAACTTTGCAAATATTTGACATTGCCTAAACACACTTCTCTGCACTCCAGTTGCTTAAAAGCATTCTCTTTTGCTGTGGAGCCATGCAAGACTGAGTCTCAAAAGACAGAACGTCTTTTCATTGGCAAAAGTGTCATTACAGTAGCCAGTGAACTGGATGGCATGCGCTCTCAGTCATGCAACTTTGCTTATCCCTCAATTCATTAGTCATGTGCTGGTCAATTTTCTTTACAACAAAAACATAACCTGCCTAGTCTAGATCCCATTCTCTGAATATATATATATATATATATATATATATATATATATATATATATATATATATATATATATATATATATATATATATATATATATATATGACTTTTTTTACAGTCTAACAAAAAGTGTTTATTACAGGCCCCCTAAACCACGCCACTCAAATCAGACCTTCTCTGCGCAATGAAAATCAAAGCATAAGCTTATAGTACACCAAATCTGTGAGTCAGGAAAAGTAAAACATTCCCCGGCAGATAAATCATGGGACATGAGTTCTTTCACCGAAAATCCCATCCTGTAAGCACATGTGCTGCTCTTTCAGTGAATCCTTCCACGAAAACACCCGTGTTTGCCCAAAACATACACACCAAATCTTTCACACCCACACTGCACAGCGCATACACACATATTCTCTCTGCATGCGTTGGATCATAAAGGTAAATGGTGACTCCCCGGATTTACGAGCCCAGAAAATAGGATGAAACCATTTGGATTTTATTATTCCATTTACTCTTCCCCCGGACCACAAAGTGGTTCTGAGAGCCTGTTTTATGTATTCAGCTGCTTTTCCCCCCTCCACAAGCATGTGGAGCCGCTTAAATAAACCATCAAGCGGAGCCCAGCTGCAACAACAACCGATCGATCGGAGGCAGGTTTCACGTCTGAGCGCTGCGCCGCCAGCACGCTGGCTTCAGCAGGTGGGGTGGGAGTAGTAATTTGCTGCCGAAGGGCTTTTGTGTCTGCCTGACTTCAGAAAAACTGTAACTTCTGCCTCCCCTGATAGATAGCCGTGCAGGCTGATAGAACGTGTGTGTTTGGAAAAGATTCGCTGCTGTATAAACAATCGACTCCCTACCTTCTGCAACATCTGGGAACTCTCAAGCGTCAGGGCCCCGAAACAAATAACTGGGGACTAGTTAGTCTCTGATTAGGTTTTAAACAACACATCGTGCTCTAAGGAGAGTGCTGTATTGCCTCATCCGAGACCGCAGCAGAGAACTCAAATCAAACAAAACAGCTAGAACTTACAAACAAGCTCATTGCGCTCTGTTGAATCTATGTTTGCGAGTTCATGTAAAGTTAGGAAGTACTGTAACTTCAGGCTTTTATTTGCATATCCACTACCGTTCAAGCCATATAAAACTAAAAAATCAAATATAAAATTCGTATTTATTAGTCATTATTTTCATCCTTTTACATTTAAGATTAGTTTGCAAAAGTCATCAAAAGTAGTTCCCCTGTAAATAGCATTTTTACTAGTCTATGTGCTCATATGGCTGTCATTGCATCATCCACATAAGCACCCTGGCTTAAAACATCAGAATATGTGTGCTAAGAGTGAGCTCATGGCTCTAAAAATAGCACATTTTATTTATCCCTGTACAACTTATTTCGCAATGCAGAAGAAAGCTCTTTTCTGGAAATGTGTTAGACTTTTGATTATTTTGCTGTTGTGGGTAAACGACTAGGAATAACAACAGGCAATAAACAGTCTTGCAGTATGTTTATAAAAGTATATTAAAATGAATATAAAGTAATTCCAGTTTGCAGCATCAAGCAGCATATAGTTGTTTTGTATGTTAAAATTCAATGGAAATTAACACATTTAAGTTACAATAGCCATGATCACTTTTTTGTGAGAAAATTGACAGGAAAAAGACGGTGGGCTAACATATCAGTCGACTTTTGACCACCATGGTTCAAAGTCAGAACAAGTGAACTTGCACATTACATCAAAACAAGAAACGAAATGACAGAGAAAAGAGGGGGATCATGTCAAAAAAAGAACAACTAAACTAAATTAAAATCTAAACACTAAATCATGGCTCTGAAAAGAAGAACAAGAAGGTGAATAAAATCAAGACATGTTGCAAGTTCAGAGATGAGCACATGAGCAGGTCAACTCTGCTTCTTAAAGGAGATGTATCATGCTCAATTTTTCCAATCTATCAACAAAGTATCAACAAATCAGTATCGGTCTTTTCTCCAAAAATCATAAGTTTAAAATAAATATTATTAAGACAAAGTTACAGCTTTCTGATCTTCTCCAGGATAAAAAATAATGAACACCTGGAGGTTCTGCAACTTAATATGAACTTGAATATTTGATTTATTTATTTTTACTGTAATATTATATTATGCAAAAGGTACACAAATTAAGAAGGCCTACAAATGGAAGAAAAAGAGAACAAACAACAGCAACAAAGAAAATATGAAAACAGCACAAACAAAAAAACATCAAAATAGTCAGGTAGGTGTGTGTTCTCTCTCTCTCACACACACACACACACACACACACACACACACACACACACACACACACACACACACACACACACACACACACACACACACACACACACACACACACACACACATATATATATGCCTAAATAATGACAATAGTAGAAATACTAATAATGATGATAATGAGGGGATAATAGGAGAACAGTAATAATAATAGCGAAATTAACAAACTGTATTAACAAAAGTAGATATACTAAAATTAATGATAATAATGAGAATCAGGAGGTGAGGGAATTATCAAATATTTGATTTAATCACTTATAAAAGATACAATTTATTAAAACTAGTAATTAAAATTTTTTTTAAAAAAATCTATTTAACGCATCACTACTTGTTTGTTTAACATACTTCCAGTATTAACTGTTGGACCGTTAAACAAAAAGTGTGGTTGTTTAATGGTGGCAAAAAGTCAACAGACCAAGAAGTGAAAGAGCAAAGGAAAAAGACAGCCAAAAAAAATGTCAGAAAATATCCCAAGTGCGGGATCATTTGAATCTCAAACCAAATGAAAAAGTTTATGCAGTACCTTCACTGAGCTCACATTCCACAAAATCACAACTTCCATGTCAAAGCATCCTAGCAGAAAACACCCAGGCACAAGCAGTAGACTCAATGACAGAGTAATTAATAATTTTGGCTGAAGATCATATTACTGCTTTTGTTTATAGCCAGAATTTTTTCCTCTTTGTTGAGTTTTGTTTGTTAAAGCAAACACTAACATTACGGTCTTTTGTAATGTTAAAATTTAATTAATTTATTTATTTATTTTCTACCACGAATGACAGTTACAGGCAATATTTTAATTAAGCAACGTACATTTTTTATTTTATCCTGTAAAAATATTATAATCTAATTCCTGGGGAATCATACAATACTCAAAGAAAATGCTTATCTGATAAATCAATCAATTACTGTGGTAGATTAATCAATTATTAAAAATAATCAATAGCTGCATCCCTACCTGGAGAAGTGCAGTAGCTCGATCTTCCTGTGATATTTCTGTAACAAAAACAAAGGAACATCTTTATAATTGTAACTATTTAATAAAATCACACCAGTGTTTATCCCTTTAACATATGACAACCCCGGTATTCAAATCTGCCCTCTAATGCCAATGGCTGACGCTTGTTAAGATCAACTTAACTGGATTGGACAATAATCTGCACTGAATCAGAAATGGTTTGAGCTCGTCTATCTTTCACTATACTTTCAAAGGTTTAAAGTTTGCCAACTAAAATATTACAACTTTGCTGTCAGTTTAGATTGAAACAAAGCAAAAAGCCCAATGTTCTCCTACCAGTCCTGATTCTAAAAGTGTTCTGTATTGTTTTGCATATATAAGAATAGAAATGAAGGCTGATGCTCTCTGTATAGTTTCTATTGCTGCCTTTTACATTTATATTTAAAGTTTAATTCACAAAGCACATAGATGCATGCATACTTCGGTCAAATTAATCAGGAAAGGTGACAAAATTGGAGTCTCAACTGATTGTGATCAAATGAACCAAAATCTTTATCCCAAGTTAAGATATGGCTCTAAAGGTGAAATTGGATAAAACTTTTACTTTTTAAGATTTTTTTTTAATCTGTTTAGTTATGTCTCTGCTGTGTCTGCCTGCTCAAACAAGTTAAGCTATGAAAACTGAATCTTTGCATGTTGCACCTTGGACATTTTGTCAAACTCACCAGTATCAATAGATGTTTGTTTGAATACATGATATAGTGATAATGGTGTGCTGCAATGTCAAGCAATGATAAATTACAAGGTTCAAAATGAACCTTTTTGCTTGGTAGCACGGGTGCTCTCAACCTAAAAAATTTAGTCCCACCAGCCAAAATTTAGTCGCACCCACCAATTAAGAGCAACGTTAATACAGTTAAGCTTTATATTAACAGATTTATTGCATTTGAAATCAACACTACTCAAAAGTAACAAACCCTGCACACACTGTTTGACACAAATGACATGAATTTATAGTTAACAATAATAACTATGATCTGTTCTTACGGTGTTTAATATTGCATAGATGATACTGACATAACTTATTATTTGCATAATAGAAATACCAGTCTATTCATGAGCTGCAATATTAGTTTAATAATACAAAATCGAAGCCATTTTGTGATGGTGTACAATACATAGTGTTATATTTTACATATGGCTGCCAATTGCATGGCTGACAGCATCCTGACAATGAAACGAATGATTAAACAGAATCGCTCACGCTTACATTGTGTAGTTTCATTGGCAAACGCTGTTACCTACAAACTCTGTCCCAGAAACTTTACAGTAAATGACTTTAGTCATTTTCATAGCAGACTTTCACTCAATGGAAGTCTTTTATCCACTCTTTGAAAAGTGTAAATAGTGGATTAACATTCAACTCATAAAATAAGTAAATAAGTAAAATATGTGTGCAAGGCTGCTTATGAGGTTAAATACACAGTGGTGATGGGAAGTTTTGTGACAAGGATCTGTGAACTCAACATATCAAATAATATGTTGTCAGAAATCAGTTAAAACACCACCATGATCTGAAAAAGTTTCTTACAATTACGCTTTGAAACCCAACTAAAGCATGATTTACGTATTTAAATTCCATTGCAATTTTCTGTTAGAAAATAAACATTTCACCAGATCACCTTCGGTTTACCCCTGCTGCAGTTGTTCAAGTTTTTGGTACACCAGCTGAATCACACATAAGTTCACCCCTTCTCAAATCTGATCTGTGTACAATTCTAATAACTGAATAACTCTGTATATATTAGTTTATTTTGAGTCAGAAGGGGGTATGAGGCATTTCAAATGATTTGGTAAACTAGTTTAACCGGTTCACTTAGAAGATCCAGTGAAAAAGAACGATTTGTTCGGGATCACCAATTATTATTTATCTCCAAAAATAAAACCCATAATTGGGACCAAATGTATTAAATTAATAGTTTTAAGTGTCTGCTCAGGTCATATGTAATGTTGTCACTTTGCTGATGTCCTGTCCACTCGTTGTTTTTATTGCGGGGGCAACAGCGAGGATGACTGGAGCAGGACCGGCTTGATCTGGCCAATTGCATCAGGATTACAGACTCTGAGGTGCCGTACGGGTCAAACACCTGGCAGCGCAAAGCAAATAGATGAAAGGCTTATAGTATGTATTTAATACATTTACAAAAACGAAAACGAAGGATGTTTTTGCTACAATTCTATTTAGTTTCAGTAGTTTTGTATGTACACAATACAGTTTCAATTAGTTCTAGTTCTTTAAAAAACTGTTGCTTTTATTTTTATTTCAGTTAATAAAAATATTTTTTCAATTCTAGTTTTTGCTTTTTTAGTTCATTTTCGTTAACTATAATAACCTTGGAAAAACAGCTTCAAATAGAGCCTCAGAAAGGTGCAGAGCAGCAGCAGGTTATTAGCATTTAAATGAATATGAAGTGAAACGACTCGCTCAGGACTAGGGTTGTAACGGTATGAATTTTTCACGGTATGATAATCGTCTAAAACAATACCACGGTTTGACGGTTTCGCGGTATACGGTATGTTACAAATGTTACAAAATAATAGAACAGTGAAGCAAATTTGACTTTTTCCAAATAATATATTTTTAGTTACTATAAACAACACCACTTACAATGAACAAATAAAAATAAGAAAATAATAAATAATGTGTCAAAGTCCAAATAAAGTCCAAATAAACATGGTGCAAATCCTCAGTAAGAAATAGATATAAATATTTACTATACTATAAATAGTTACATAACGAAACTAGATTCAATATGGAACATCCTTAGGTTTTATGTGCCAGCATGGATATGGTTGTCTGCAATGCAGACAAACAGCTGCATCTTCATTTGCGTCTTTTGAAAACAGCAAGAGCAGCAGTTCGTCTTTGCTGTGCCACTGTTTTGTCATGTTTCTGTGCTGCTGTGCATGCAAAAGTACTTAGTATGAGAATTATTTCATGCAAAACTTTTTTTTTTTGCGTTTTATTTAGCCGCGCATAAATGTATGCCTATCTCTCATTCCGTGTTGTTCAAAAAGCTTGGTCCACAAACAAAAGCGAAACCTATGCTTATTGGTTGTGATATAGCGAGCTTGAACCAATCTGGGCATGGAGGAGGGACAATGCATCAATGTATCATGTCTGATTTGTCCGGAGACACAGTGACGAGCGTTTCTTTGTCAAATCAGCGTTGTCAAATGTTGATGACGTAACCGCACTGATTCCGGAGCCTCTGAAAGTCCACTGAAATGAAAAGCACTGGAAAGCTGAGATTCTCTTCTTTATGCCAATCTTTGAATTGTATGAATCGGATCAGCGGATCAAAAGTTATTAAACATTTAAGAGCAATACTTATTTTTAGCCGCGGGCGGCTGTCTCGGTCTTTAAGGGTTAAAACCGTTGATATGCAATTGTTCATGGTATGATAATCGTGCACGTTCAAATCGTGGTAAACCGTCATACCGGTATATTGTTACAACCCTACTCAGGACTGTGATTAAAAAGGATGTTCATTTACACTACCATTGAGAAATTTAACCAAAGTTAGAGACCCTAAAGAATCATATCAACTTATGTAAAATGGCCATCCAATTTCACCTTTAAAAGCAAATTACAGCAGAATTACATCAAAAAACAACACCAGCCAGACTCGAACCTTCAATTTCCACATGAGCAACATGTTCCAACATATCAGAACATGTGCTAAGTGCCAAGTCACAGCTCTTAAACAGCTTTCATTTAATCCTGCTTCTCAAACAAACAGCCAGATTCCTCTCCTCCTGTCAGCACCTTTGACTTGTTGGTCTGCGCGTTTAGCGCGAGGACTCCCCACATTATCTGTAATCCCCAAGTCTGCCTTATACTAACGCTTAGATGAATTGAGACTGCGTTCTTAACCTTTTTCATGCTTTCAAGTAGACGAAAGAGAGCTATCAAAGCATTCCTCATTGCATCAGGGACTTCCCATCCTCTCAGCATCCACACCTTTGTAATTTTATCCTGCGTTGTGTTGTTGTAAACATATGCTGGCCGCCATGAAGTGTTTTCTTGCATGGCGGGTGTGTGCAACCTTAAGAAATACCAAAAAAAAATAAAAAATAACAACAACAACAACAGATGTCTAGCCATGCATGCAATCATAAAAATTTACAAATACTTCAGAAAAAACAATCTAATGACTGTTCTAATATCAAGCAAATAGATTCATAAACTAATCCTTGATTTGCTGTTCACAGGTGCACTTTATTTTGATTGGAGCACCTGCCGTACAATTAAGCAAAAAGCTGTCTGCGCTTGTAAAGGCATTGTGATGTGGATTAATCCATTCTTGATACAGTACGCTGTGTCGACCAGAAGCTGCTCCTTTCCTGCAGTGAAGCATTAGTTGCAGTGTCTGCCTGCTCCGTGATTAATTTCTGTATCCCTGCTGCCTCTTCAGCGTTCGCTTGCTTGTCTTAGTGAGAGCAGATAAGGTGTGGTGAGTTAACAGAATCCCTGCCTGCTCTCCAAGAGAAAAGAGTGCTGTTACTTAGACTGGCACTCTTCCAGAGTCTCTCTCTCTTTCTTACTGTCTCTAACTGCTTTACTCTTGGACTGACGCATTACACTTAATGTTTATGTGTTAGTGAGAGCTGGTATAACTGCTTAAACAATCCTTGTGTTATTTTTTGAGTTTAACACAAGTTTAGCTTAGCCAACATTATTTGGGACATAATGCTGCACAAAAAAAGAAAGAAGGGAAAATAAGAGCAAAAGGCAATAACAACAATAATACAATAATAAAAAAAACAATAATACAATAGCTATGTTTCCATTCAAAAGTGCTAATTAACCTTATGCGCAAAATTGGGTTATTGCATAAAAGATGTGCGAAAAAGTCAAAGCGAACAAAATCGTCACTTCTTGATTACCTGGTGCAAAATATCATCAAAAAAAAAAACACAATTTGCCATGGTACGTGCTGCGTGAAACTTTTCTTCATTTAATAAACGACTTGTGCCTCAGAAGGCAATCCTGACACTAAGTAAACGTGCGGTGGCGTTTAAAGGCATGAGACGCAGAGCTCAGACGCTCTTGATTCTGGAGGTAAATATTAATAAATTAACACTAATACTGAAATGGGGACTGCAAAGTAGCGCAGTGGGTAGCACGTTCGCCTCACAGCAAGAAGGTTGCTGGTTCGATCATTGATTGGGTCAGTTGGCGTTTCTGTGTAGAGTTTGCATGTTCTCCCAAGTCCAAAGATGTGGTATAAGTGAATTGGGTAAGCTATATCCAAAGTGTATGTGTGTGAATGAGTGTGTATGGATGTTTCCCAGTAATGGGTTGCAGCTAAAGTGGCATTCCAGCAAAACATCCGCTGGAAAAGATGGCAATTCATTCTGCTGTGGCGACCCTCTATTATTAAAGAGACTAAGCCAAAAAGAAAATGAATGAATAATACTGAAATGGTGTTTTAAAATGAGCAAAACAACTTTCAGATGTTTTTTACAATGTGCTCAGTCTACTGGTTTGTCCATTCAGACACATTATTATTATCACATGATCTCTTATAACAAAATCACATGACTTTTTTTTTTTAAATGATTTTTGCATACTGGAATTTTTTTGGTAAAAGTGTTTACATTGTAGTTTATGCGCACCTTTCCTTATTGAATAAAAAAACTTATCCTACTCAGTTATCTACTCAGTTTTCAAAATGTATGTGCATCTTGGCGTTTCCAATCAAGTGTTTTTATCCAAATATGCAAAAAAAAGTGTCATACATAATTCACATTAAACTCAAATTTTGTTATTATTACTCTTTCTATTAATAAATGTTTTAATACATTATGTATTTGTGGTTTTAACTATATATAAACTATTTAAGTTTAGCCAGAGGAGAAATGGTCGTGTCCAACTGAGCCTGGTTTCTCTCAAGGTTTTTTTCTTCACTTTCATCAATTGGTAAAGTTTGTGCCACGCCACTGTCACCCCTGGCTTGCTTGGTTTGGGACTTGTGGAGCTGCGCATCGCTAGATTTTATCCTCAATGTTTGGACTTTCAGCAATGAAATTTAAATCACAATGAACTGGGGTCTGTTCTTTGTACCTTGCTTTAAAGATCCAAGATGATTTGGCAGATCCTGGATCTGTTAATCTTGATAACTGATCTCTGGCTAATTTAGTTCTTCAAACAAGATAAACTGATTTGAGATAGCTGCGTGTGTTGTAAAGGACAGATCTATCAATCCTCAAAATCATGATCAGCAATGCAACGATTGGCTGACGGCACAGCAGCGTAATGACATCATCTGATTAGTATTCAATTATCCATGTGAGCAAAATTACAGAAAATTAGCGGTAAACGGTTTGTTAAATATGAAACGCAATAACTATACACCTTGTTGTGGGCTGCAGGCTTTACCCTTTCATGTGTCAAGAGCAATTTATTTAGTTTTACAGTTAGAGCGGATTTTCCTTATTATAGTAGCCATTGTAGTATTATAGTAGATGTTTTTTTTAATCTGTGTAAAGAATAACTGGATGTTTACAAAAGCATTTTGATATTGGTAAAGGCGTATGCAAGTTTTGTGAAGCATCAAATCACCGTCATATCAACTGCCAAAACATGTTTATCACTGCATAAATGTATTATTGCTTTTAAAAAAGTCACACATTGTGCATGTCTATTATCATACACAAATTGTATTAAAGCGATCTAAAAAGTTTGTATAATAATCAAAAATGTCTCTATCTATGCATTCAAACAACTATATTTGATTTACCAAAGTCCCACAAGTGCCAATTTCACGCCAGTCACATCAAGATTTCACATTAACCGAGATAAACGATTATTGCATCATATACCGCCCCCTTTTCAGTTGTACACATTTGTTGCTCTTAAAAGCACGAAAGAACGCATGCTTCTGTGTGTGTGCGGCGCGCACACACAGTCAGAAGCATGCGGTCAGCATTCGTTCTCATTCGCACACTGAGACGAGCAGAGCGCACACATCTAAAGTCATCTTAATGTGAGCACTTTAATGGTCAAATAGGTGTCAACACGTGGTGTTTAGTGATTATTCATATTAACCCCCATGTGTAATAAACAAACGAGAATCAAAAGACACGTGAAAGAGAAACCATTAAAGCATCATCACGCAATTCCTACTGCTGCCTGTTTTATCATTATTCAAACAACAAAAAGAGATAATTCCTTACTGCTCTTGACTGAAGGACTTTTGTAGCTAAAGTGTTTTTCTTACAGTGAAGATGCTTAAAGTACAGTTTATTTTATATTTTCATTCTATTGTATTTATTTCTCTTTCCTTTGCAGAGTGGAAAATAACTGTATATATGCAGTTGAAGTCAGAATTATTAGCCCTCCTGAATATTAGCGACCCTTTTCCTCCCCAATTTCTGTTTAATGGAAAGAAGATTTTTTTTTCAACTTATTTCTGAACATAATAGTTTTAATCACTCATTTCCAATAACCGATTTCTTAGCTATGATGACAGTACATAATAATTGACTTGGTATTTTTTTAAATACAAGCATTCAGATTCAAAGTGCGATTCAAAGCCTTAATTAGGGTAATTAGGCAAGTCATTGTATAAGAGTAGTTTCTTCTGCAGACAATCAAAAAATATGTTGCTTAGGGAGGCTAATAATATTATAAATATTATATAATAACCTTAAAATAGATCAATATTATTTTATTCAAGCCAAAATAAAACAAATAAGCCTTTTTCCAGAAGAAAAAATATTAGAGGAAATACTTTAAAAAATTCCTTGCTCTGTTAAACACCATTTTGAAAATATTTATTTTAAAAAAAAATTCTAAGTAGCGTTAATAATTTTGACTTCAACTGATAATCGTTTTGAATAATCGTGATTACAATTATGACCAAAATATTCGTTATTATGATGTTTCCCAAAATCGAGCAGCTCTAAACCATAATGCAGGTTTATTTTCTCACTTAAAATATAAAAACTGTTTACAGATTCATATTTTTCTGATCTCATAACAAAAAAAACAAAAAAAAAACAGATGTTTCAAAATAATGTTAACATATACTTTCTCTGTGAACTTCTTTTTTGAGTTTTTAATGCAAATATTACATCCATGACGCTGGAATTACTCAGTTCATACTTAACTTATTTAAACTGATTTGAAATGTATTAATTTATTTGATATTAAACTTATAAATTTATTATTTAAATGAAATAATAGAAATTACAGCACAATATTTTATAATATTAAGATTATATTATTAATATATCATATATCAATTGATTAATATATAATTTGATTTTATAATAGCATATGATTTATATTTATTAATTAATTCTATATCTATTTAAAAAATTCCTTTATTTTTGTCTTCCCTTGGAAAGCAAAATTACATATAACATTAGGTTCTATTCATTTAAAAATTAAGAAATTGTAATGTTTTTTATTTTTTTCCCTTGGGAAGAAAACTACAGATGAAGGTTTATCAAAAATGTGCCACAAATGCTGTCAACAGAGCTTAACTTCTATTAAACCTGTTTTTTTTTCTTTTTTTTTTTTTAAGAACAACTGTTGGAATACAGACACACACACTCATCCACGACTGAACTTTTGCACTGCACTCCACAGCCTTTGGAAAGCCCCTCCTCCAGCATAAACACACACACACACCTCTATGCACACAAACACACACCCAACTAAATCCAGTTCCGAGACAATTTAAGCCAATTACAGTGCGAGGGCAAATGGTTAACCTCCATAATATACATTTCCCAGCCTCCAGCCCCCTCCTGCACTCGCCTGTCATCCCCACAGCAGAGTTATGCGCCGCAGACGGGCCGTCCCAGGCGACCTGGCTAGAGTTGGCTCAATTCATTAAGCCGAGGCCCGTGCGCAGGGCCCGAGTTCGCACGGTGAAGGCACTTGCAGCAAACAGCTGCCACACATTCCTGATGGGAGGGCCAGGCAGATGTCCAAGGACAATCAAAGGGAGAGGCAGGGGAAAGTTTACGATCCAGCGTTTGCCAGGGCCTCAATGAGCTGCCTCTCCATCCCCTCCT
Organism: Danio rerio; assembly: GCF_052040795.2. Lineage (NCBI taxonomy): Eukaryota > Metazoa > Chordata > Actinopteri > Cypriniformes > Danionidae > Danio > Danio rerio. Next base: position 25,539,944 of record NC_141038.1, read on the forward strand.
TTAAAGACAGGGTGCAGCTGGTGAGACTCAAGGCGCTGTCCTGGCCCCGATCCCTCTCTGTCCGAGATAGAGAAGACCGTCAATATCAGCTGCCTCTTCAGCGCCCGAGTGCACTAGTGGATAGGGAGCTTCTTTGGCACAGCAAAAAGCAAACGTGGGCCAAAAGGGTGAGCGCAAAGATGAAAGTACTGTAGAGCTTCACACCCAGACACAATATAAGACTGAACACACTGACATCACTAGAATGGCTCTTTTGTAAAACTCACTGCAGATACTTGATGAATATCTATCTAGAGTAATAACAAGTGGCTTCATGTACACTTTTTATTTACAGCATTAACTGTGGCATTTCTTTTCTGAGGTGACAGAGGTGATGGAAGCATACAGTTTTAAAAAAGATTAGGTGGAAGTAATCTAAATGTGCACAGAAGATTATGGCATAAGAGTAAAACAAATAAATCTTGGTCACAAGCTTTGGATGAATACAAGAGTTGTTGGCTCATGCATGGGTTCTTGTCTGACCCGGTCATGCCCTCATTTCACCCCAACTTTTCTGTCGATTCATCTGTTCTATAACATATAAAGTATAATAATAATAATAATAATAATAATAAAAATAGCGCATTGTAGCACCTAAATTCAAGTATACTATAAACACTTTATTAAAATATAAACACATTTTAGTCCATATTCTCAATCATGAGTTTTATTATAATAATGTTAATAATAATAATAATAATAATAATAATTAGGGACACTCCGATCAGGATTTTTGCAGCCAATACTGAGTACTGATTCCTTGTCATGGTGATGGGCCGATACAGAGTACTGATTCTAATGCTTCAAGCTTTACAATGAAAAAAGCTCATTTTATCTATATGATGCTAAGTGGAGTTTTCTCCTTACCTAAGATAATAATTTAAGGATGCAGCATATAATCCCATATATTCTCTTAAAAACGTCTATTATAACCATTCAGTGTGGACATTCATGGTCAGAAGGAGTTTTACAGAAATAATAGATCAGTAAAAAATGGTTAACAATGCTATTTAAAAACATTTCAAATGATGGAAGAAGAATTCAACATGTCTCAAAGAAGAAAAAGTTTGGACAGTATAATTGATGCATAAGACGTTACCCTAGCCAAAATAATGATTAAGACATCAGGCTTGGAGCCTCTCTCAATCTGTTCTCTTGTTCTTTCACTCTCGTCACTGCTTCCTCTACTTGTAAACTCATAAACAAACACTTGTGATCGGTTCATAAGATCGGCCAGATTGGCGAGTACTGATTAAGTCTTGAAATGTGATTATCGGCCAATATCCATCTCCGGCCAATCGATAGGAGCATCCCTAATAATAATAATAATAATAATAATAATAATAATAATAATAAATTTCCGCTACTGTACTTTTAGGTCAAATATACTATAAACATTCTATAAAAATGTTAGTACATTTATCCCATATTCTAAATTATGGGTTTTAAGATAATACCAAACAACAACAATATTAATTTGTACATGTGTAATAATAATAATAATAATAATAATAATAATAAAATAATAATAAGCTTAATGGAACTATATTAGAGTACAGATCCATCATTCACCGTTTTTGTCTTTAATTTAATACTTCCATTTGCAGGTTAAATATTAAAGTTATATTAATATTAATAAGTATTCCATGTGCTCTAATGTTTTAATAAACTACTACTGTGTTGCATTACTTTGAAATACCTGAGTGAGTCATTAATGCCTTCTCCCAAGCAAAAGAAAAGTTTAAAAAAATGCCACAACAAACCCATATGTTAAAACTTTGGTGAGTGGGCGACAATTATGGTATTATTGAAGCTTGGTAGTGTTTCTTTCACAACAAAGCGATCTGCCCTTCATTGACAGATGAGTCTTTACTTGAATTAGTCTGGATGTCAGCACTCTGAATAAACTCTTACCACATAGGATAATACTGCAATGTAGTTTTGGCTTCACCTTGGCTTACCCTTCACATTATCCCCCAACTTACACACCACTGACTGCATGCTACGTGTGTTTGCTCTCCTGCTCTTAAATTCCTCATTACACAAAGATTAACAATGCATAGAAAGCTCCTATAGCGAGGAGCCAAGTTTCAACCCCCATAGAGGCCCTTAGCAGTTTCTCTTACTGAAACAGCATGTGCTTCACTGCTCTGCTCTCAGTTTGCCAGGCTTTTCTCATGGATACCAATTTATATGTGGCATATCTGCACACTGGTAATTAAAAATGTCAAAATGTTGTAAAATAAAAATAAATAAAAATAAATAAATTAATTAATTAATAAATAAAAATAAATTAATAAATAAATAATAAATAAATATATTAAATAAGTAAATAAATACATAAATAGATAAAAACTGAACATGCGTCATCATACGTAAATAAAGAAACATTTATTCAAGAAGGTTCTTTAATAATGCTAATTCTGTTTAGTCTTATTTTAAATAAACATTAAGCGAGTTCATTCTTAACTCAGGAAATGGGGCCCAAAAACATAAATATATAAAGATGTACGTTAATTAATTATGGTTATGTTAATAAATTATGTTTATGCAGTAATTACAACCCACTTATGGCCTGTTAATAACTTTTTGACAACTGACCTAAATTGAAATTTCTTAAAAGATTAAAAGAAAAAATATAAAATTTTAAATTTCACACTTGTTTCTAATGTTGTCATCATGTGTGACTATAAGGACCATCTCACCTCTTAAGCCACTTCATTTACATATGTACTTCATTTATTTATTCATTTACTTTTGTGTTGATGTAACCCACCTGTCCTGAACTGGGATCGAACCGGCGATTCTTTGTATGGGAGTCGGTAACAACTCCCATGCTCTAAAGCAGATCGCACACCAGAAGCGCCACTTGGCGCCGCAACACGGCGCGCATATGACAGTTTAAAATATCACACACCAAACGCGCACATTCGAATGATATTTAACATGAAACTAATCAGATGCCGCTCTGTGGCGTGACTGAAAAATGAACTGTGCCTGAGCCGTGGCCGGGCGCCGCCGACAGCCGCCGACTTGCGGCGCTGGTGTGTGTATCCTGATAGAAACCTATGTTTAGAATTCTAAAATGCATGGCGCTGCGCGGCGCTTCTGGTGTGCGACCTGCTTAACGAGGAAGCATTTAGCGTCTGTTGCTAGATCACCTTTAGAGGTCAGAGGAGTGAGGTTTACCTGCATAGCACTTCGCTAGCTGGCCTCTTTTACACTCACCCTCCTAAAACTCACTCCCATCACGCACAAGCCTCGACATGTAACCCACCAGTCCTACTGTACTCATCCTGATCTGAGCTGGAATCAAACTGATGATTCTTTATATGGGAGTCGGTTGCTCTAACAAGGAGGCTAAAGACCATGGCCCTTTACGTCTGTAGCTAGATCACCTTTAGAGCTCAGAGGAGTGAGGTTTAAATGCACAGCACTTCACGAGCTGGCCTGCACACTCAACCCCTAAACATCAATCCCATCCCGGATAAGCCCCCATGTGTAACCCAACAGTTCTGCTGCACCCAACCCCGTCTGAGCTGGGATCGAACGGTCAAATCTTTGCATGGAAGTTGGTTGCTCTAATAAGAAGACTTAAGACCATGGCCTCAAGCGTATGCCACTTGATCACCTTTACAGGTCAGAGAAGTGAGGTTTACCTGCATAGCACTTGGCTAGCTAGCCTCAGTTACATTGAGAATAGGCATGGGCTGGTAAAAGATTCTGACGGTATGATAACCTTGGATTAAACTATCACGATATCATGGTATTGTGATTACTGCTATAAAATATGTTATTTTTAAATGTCTCACAAAACAACTTTTTTGACTAAACACAATGTATTTTATTTTAAGAAACATTTATAACATTTTGGAACAGCAAACAGTCAGGTTAAATAATTTAAATAAATCATTGACTGACATTGACTGACTGACGAATGTATGTATGTGTATGTATATGTGTATATATATATATATATATATATATATATATATATATATATATATATATATATATATATATATATATATATATATATATATATATATAAAGTTTTTAGTACATACCAAGTTTTTAGCTTTTAGTTATGATACTCCCAATCCGCAGATTTTTTACAAAATTCTACACAAAAAAAGCAAAAAATGTCCACGGTTCTGTCTGGTCCTAGCGATGTGCATAATGTAAATTGTATATGTGTACAGTGACAATAAAAGGCATTCTATTCTATTCTATGATTAGTCTTTCAAATGTTTCCTGAATTGTCGGCTGACCAGTAGCTTTTGATGTGGTGGTTTGTTTTACTGTTACCCTAAAAAACTAAATAAAATAATTGTAAAATTATTTGGTACTGTATATATTGGTACATAATAAAAAAGACCATAGCAGCAATATTAAAGGTTTTAAAACCTTGACTTTTTCAAACAGCGGAAAACCTTAAAAACTGGTTATCATCCAATGTCTAGTTGAGAAAAAATTTTGCAAAACTTTTTAAAAATGTCTTTTATTTTAAAAAATTATTATTATTATTAGTATTACATATAATAAATAATGAACAAACAGCAAAATATGGATAATATGAAGAATGTTTAGATATTTGTAATTTGCAAGAAGAAAAAAAGCAGAAGATATAAACACAGAGTAAAAATCATTTTTTAGCTGTGTAGGATTTTTAATTAAAAGCCTTCCAAGGAAAGCTATAATCACTGCCGCAAATGATCTCCGAAATCTGCACTTTAATTGAGCGATAACCATTGGTGGTAATCATCAGTTGCAGGCCGCTTTCCTTGTACCTTGCAAAATATTTCTCTGAAGAATCCCGCAAGAACAAAATAGAGACATTGTGAAAGGAGACTTGTCTCCAGCTCTATTGGACAGAGAGGAGTCAAAGGGAGAGACCCCACTGGATCTGAAAAGAGGACTGACAGCTCGTGAAATCCTGACTGAGATGTGTGAAAAAGCACTCCATACGCATGGCCTTCCACAGACACTGAGATACACAGCCACCCCCCCCCCCCCCCCCCAATCCCGTCCCGTCCCGCTCTTAACATGCAGCCCAATGATTAAAGGAAAGTGCACACACACATTTCTCCACCTCCTCCCCCTTTTCCCTCTGTATCCTTTCACTTTTATCCAGTCTTACTCCACATCTCTTACTCCTTCTCCTTCTCTCTCTCTCTCTCGCTCGCCTGCTCGCTCTCTTTATTGTACACAGGCACAGCATGGCTCCGGTTGTAATCACCGTTGGACACAATTTCAGGGACAATTTAAAGACTATTTATTATCTTCAGTCAATAAGAGCACGGATAGACTGACTCTCTGGATGTTCATTTGAAACCTAATGGATAGAGCTTTAAATGCTTCCCAATTGGTTTACAGTAGGAGAGACTGACTACTTAGATTCTCGTTTGTTTTTGTTCTTTCAAAAAAAGGAGGGGATTTTCTATTCATGTAAACACTGATATATTTGGACTTTTATTTTATTTTACAACTAAAACAATGGATGGTAAACTGCAAATATAGACAAATTTTAAAACTGCATGCGCATTAGGAGGATCATTTTAAAGCTAAATATTTGTAAAGACAATAAATAAAACTATTCAAAATTAAAGATAAATAAAATAGGCTATATGCACACAGACTTTTAATTTTACATTTAAGATCCGATTTCTTTAAAAATCAGTGATCTTCACTGCCTGTTTTATATAGGAGTCTCAGATTGGACAAGAAGCACTGCATTAAATTCCTTTTCCCCCTCCATGTCTTTAAAATATGACAGATTATTTTACAACAGTATTTTCAATGGAATTTCTGTGCTAGCCTGCTGATCTTAACGGCGCTAGCAGTTCCATGATCTTTTATCTCGTTTTCTGCTTGAACTACTAAATGAATGCTTAAGTCTATTTAACTTAATGTATTGTAATTACATTATAGCATTAATGCTGTACAAACAACCTTGTGAAATTGAAAATAGTCACATTAAGCTTTCACCAAAAGTTTATCGTTGGCTTTAAAACTTTAGCTGTGCATAGTAGGGTTGATCAGTTTATCGGTACTTCGGTAGCACCACGATACTATGACTTCAAAATATTGGCAGTGCCTCTGTTTGTAAACGATAGTATCGGTTATTAATGGTTCTACAATGGTTAATGTTGCATGTGGAAAAGTCACTAATTGTGACTAATTGTGTATTTGTGCCAGCAAATAGTCAGTAAACACTTTATTTTAATTTTTATTTTAACAGTCTGCATTAAGGCTGCAAACTGTAGAATGTGTGTCTTTTATAGTACTGCAGGTTTACTGACACTTCCTAATCTGGATCAGTTCTTTTTTGTTCCTGTGAATATGATTTAGCTATGAATACCGCACCACAATCTCTTACTAAGAACAACTCACTTAAGTGACATTTGAAATTACCTGGATTCTTACCAAAAAAGACTAAAAAAAAAAAAAACAATACAAGAGAAAAACTGAAAATAGCAACAGGAAACACTAAGAAAACAATATTTTTTACTTAATATTTGGTTGAAAAAATCTCTTCTTTTAATGAATTTTGTTATTCTTAATTAATGTATTTTTGTTGGTCAGTTATCTACAAACTAATCGAAAAAACAAATAACATTTGAGGTGCGTCAAAAGCCTTCATTTTTCTGTGGCCCAAACAAAAACTGTTAAACAAAAGTGAAATATTCAGAATGACGAATAATGTCTTATTGTTAAATGCAGGACCAAAATAAAATAATAGTATATTTTAAACTCATTTCACATGAAAAAAGCATCTGCTTTAAAACCTGAAACCCTGAGTCTGTACCCATGGAGCTTAAGTAATTAAACTTAAGTACTATAACATATACAATATATTATTTGTGACTATTTGCTTTATTTCGTAGATTTGAGTTATGAATTAATACAGAATCTTGATTCTGCTTGGTATCCTGATACTTCAGGTAGTATGTATCTAGGCTAAATTTATGGTATCGTGACAACCCTAGTGCATAAAGTCCATTAGTTTGTTGTTGTATGTTACACTAATTTTGAACAAGCAAAAAGATTAAAGTTTCATTTTCTATAACAGCTATAAAATTGTAATGCAATATTGAACTGCATGCCATGAAACCAAAAGTAGACGGAAAATTAAGCTGTTTGTGGCCATAATGTGTTATTAATATTATAATTATTACTACTACAGTAAAAATAAAATATCCCTAACATTACATTTAATAATGGTTTTAATACGACATTTCTGTTTTTTGCCTTTTAATTTACATTAAAGGGCTTAGTTTTTCTCATAAAAAAGCAAAGCATTTATTACAATATGCAGTATATATTTTACATTGATTTGGACTAAAGGTCTTTTAAAGGTACTGTATATGCAAATGTATGCAATATGCAAAATACAGAAATAACATGTGGGGACAAAGGTAATGTTGCAGTTTGTATTTCTTTTCTGACATGTTCTGTTAAATATCATCATAGAGCCTGCATTACCCAATCATATCCAGCTGCAAGATTCTTGATCTGGTATTGTATTGGCCTATGATGCTATGGCAATGGTTACATAGTAAACAATGATGTTTCTGCATTACTTATGCCTCTTAACATAACTAACGTTACATTTTGTGTAAATCAGGGGTGTCCACGCTCGGTCCTGGAGGGCCGGTATCATGCGTAGTTTAGTTCCAACTCCAATTAGACATACCTGGACTAGCTAAGTTAATCAAGCTCTTACTGGACTTTCTAGAAACATCCATGCAGGTGTGTTGAGGCTAGTTGGAGCTAAAATCTGCAGGACACCGGCCCTCCAGGACCAAGTTTGGACATCTCTGGTGTAAATAAATACACATCGTTCTAATCATTGCACTATTTTACTAACGTTGTAGGCCAAGCTTGCGTAAGAGCTAAGGTTAAGGTGTAGCAAAAGCTAACTTAAGGTTTAGCTTACCTGTGGTTTGGTGTAACAGCTGAAACCGCTGACTGAAATTAAAAAAATCCCATCAAATTTCACTATCATCGATATGTAATGTTGTTTTACACCGTTGTCTGTCTCTGCCTAGTTTAGCAACTTCAGTTGGAAAGTGATTGACAAACAGGCTTGGTGCATGCGCGTTACAAATTGGCTTCTTCCAACGTCTGCACTTTTTCTCCTCAAAGATCTGACAAAAAAAAGATATCTATATTAATTTCAAATTGAGTTTATATTATGTGCTGATATATTAGAATTCTCTCACACAATAACTACTAACACACTACTGTTCGTTGCTGTTTTTTGTTTCATTTCCGACTTTTTTGCATTTGAAATCACTGTTGACATCTTGTGGGCAAACTAAGTAGTGCAAACAAAAATTAAAGCTAATGAGCAAGGTGTATACACATCCAATTATAAAAATGAGGCACTTTTATTAATGTTCTGATTATTAAATGTTATCACGTGCACTGTATGAATACCCTCATACAAACATAAAAATGTAAGCATACCTTTAATTTACACTTTCTGGGACAGAAATTAATGGTAGGCCTACTTCGTCTTGACATTAAGAGGTCTCTGTACCTAACATCTCGCAAGTTTTACTAGAACTTTATTTGAACTTTACTTTATTTGAAGTTTCTTATGGTCAGTTAATGTCTGTTAAAAAAGCAGTATCAACAGATATTAAGCAGACAGTCTAATAATACTCAAATGAACTATCAAAATAAAGTGTAACCAAAAGTCCTCCTTGAAACAAACAAACATAGTCACACAGACAGAGTGTGCACTGTAGATTGTTTTATAAATAAAGTACAGTGTAATGAAGAGATAGCGCAGAAAAAAAATGAAGCAGTCATCTGTACTTACAGCAACTACATCACTAACCATAGGTAAATAATACATATTATGCTATTCATTTTTTACAATAACTGAAATCTTTGTAAGACAGGCCTATAATGTTGGGCCCTAAATGATGCTGTGCAATAATAATAATAATAATAATAATAATAATAATAATAATAATAATAATAATAATAATAATAAATTAAAAATAAATAAATTAATAAATAAATACATTAATTAATTAATTAATTCACAATAATACTGACAAAAAAAGCTATCAAGCAGTGTGTGCCAAAGAGATCTTTAGCTGCACCCACTTAAGTCGTAAACCACCTCAAGTTATTAAATTGAGCAATCACAAAACACATTTAATTATATTATGTATTTATATTATTAATTATAATTATATATACAATTCTGATAGCTACTTTCAACAGGATATTGTGCCATGTCATAAAGCACAAATCATATCAGACTGGTTTGATGAGTTCGCTGTCCTCAAATGGCCTCCACAGTCACCAGATCTCAATCCCATAAAGCACTTTTGGGATATGGTGGGAGAATCGCATCATGAATGTGCAGCTCAGAAATCTGCAGCAACTGCATGATGCTATCATGTCAATATGAACCAAAATCTCTGAGGAATATTTACCTTGTTGAATCTCTGCCACGGAGAATTAAGGCAGTTCTGTTGGCAAATAGGGTCCAACAGTACTTGTAAGGTGAACCTAATAAAATGGCCGGTGAGTGTTTGTGTGTGTGTGTGTGTGTGTGTGTGTGTGTGTGTGTGTGTGTGTGTGTGTGTGTGTGTGTGTGTGTGTATATACATATACATATATACATATATTTATATATATATATATATATATATATATATATATATATATATATATATATATATATATATATATATATATATATATATATGAACACAATTTATAGATATAAATTTGAAATATGGCATACACCAATACAACCAACAGCTCTGCATGAACAGTTCATAAAATCTGACAAAAAAAATGCAATATATTAAGTTCCACTGGAGAAAGGAGGTAGGAGTGTGACTTGTCACAGCATGAGTAAGGCAAAAGTGGCCTAGTAGTATCTCCAGGTGACGGTGCCTCTTAATTACACATGAGAAGGTGGTAAGACGTCTGTTTAGCAGCATGAGGCTGTGTTTAGACACAGCCGTATCCCAGTCCGCTCCTCCCCATACTTAATCTCTGCCCGGCCCAATCCCTGACTGCTGTTTGTACACACATTCACAAGTACATGAGAGGTGAACTTATTTGCAACCTGCAGATTTGTTTACCCTAGCATTAGAAAGTAATGGGCTGGAAACAATAACAAGCACATTTAGATGTAATACCCCCCTGCTAGTCATTGGTGTCATTAAAGTGTAGCTGGAGGAATCTTGGGGTTTTGTGTGTGCGTGCGTGTGTGTGTGTGTGTGTGTGTGTGTGTGCGTGTGTGTGTGTGTGTTCGTGTGTGTTTAGTGCTGCACTCAGGAACAACATGATAAGTGACTTAAAAGATTTGTGACTTTTAATTAAATTGCAATACTCCGATTTCTAAAAAAGGAAAAACAATTCCCTTGGTGAACACAGAAGAGTAGGAAGTGAAGACATCGAATACCACATCATTTTTCATCCAGCATTATCAGAACACATGTGTGGGGGAAACATGTCATCAACTAGTCGTTTGGAGTTAAAACTTAAATGCCAGCAGCTATTAGCTGAGCCAGACAATTTGATGAATGAAATACCATTAGAACTTCAGATTTCCAGACATCTGAGGCATTCTTTTATTCGACGTACAGCTCCCTAACCCTTACAGTGGAGAAATTAATGGTGTTTACATAGCAGCCCGTTTTTTTACAACTCACGTCGGCCATGTTGACCTCTTTTTGTGTGAGATCAGAGGTCACTGACAAGACAACACTGCCTGAGATTTGATTTATTGTGCTGGAAAAGTAATGGGGGGATTTCAAAGTTTACCAGACTCTGAACTGTCTTGAAGCAGACTCTTGTTTGGATTGCTGGTTGCAATTTTGACCAATGAGTCTCTTGATCTGACACAGAGGCTAAAGAGGAAGACTAATGGATGTCGCAGAAACCTGCGTTCTGTTTCGTGGCTCACTGAAATAGTTCTACTTCAAGCGTGTATAAAGTGCTTTTTTAACCCTTGTGTTGTGCTTAGATTCTGGGTGAGATTTTAATGTTGTGGCTTCAATTGATACTAATTAGATTCAGTGCAATTTAATACAGACACACACAATAAATCAATCAAACAAACAAACAAACAAACAAACAAACAAACAAACAAACAAACAAACTCATAAAATTGTATAAATTAATAAGTACACTACCAGTTTGGAAACAGTAGATTTTGTTAATGTTTTAAAAGAAACCAAGTCAGCTCACCAAAGCTGCATTTATTAAAAAAAAACCCCACTAATCTAAACAGTTTAAATGCCAGTTTTCTTATTAAATGCAGTTTAAAATGTTATTTATTCTGTAATTGAAATTGAATTTGAATCATCATTACTTCAGTCTTTAATGTCACATGATCGTGTGATTGGTGTTCCGTTATGATCAGGTATTACTGGAAAAATCTAATAATGGTTATTTCAATTATCAATGCAGAAAACATTTTGTCTTGCTTCATAGTATAGTGGAAACTGTGATACATTTTACGTTTAGGGTTTTTTAAGTAAATAAAAAAGTTCTTAGCTTTAAATTATTAGCTTTTATTTGCAATCTTTTTTTATTATTGTTGTTGTATCAATAAAAACTGATCAAACTGGAACAGCAAATCATCATATTACAATTATTTCTGTAAAAAAATGTTGTTATTTTAAGTTTTATTTCCAGCAGCTGGAATAAATTAACGTCCTTATAATACATAAATTTACTGTAAAATATTGGAGATTAAATTACAGAAATTTCCTTAAATTAAAATTTGTGTTAAATTTCTGTAATTTAACGTCTGTTATTATACAGTAAATTTCTGTAATTTAATAGCTGTTATTTTAGAGTTAATTTGTTTTTAATTTTATGTCTGTTATTTTATAGTAAATTTCTGTAATTTTTCATCTGTTATTTTACAATAAATGTCTTTAATTTAACGTCTGGCATTTTAGTTAATTTCTTTAGTAATTTAATGTCAGTTGTTTTACAGTAAATTTATGTAATTAAACATCTGTTACTTTACGATAAATTTCTGTAGGAATTTGACATCTGTTATTTTACAGTACATTTTTTGTAATTTAATGTCTGTTAATTTACAGTAAATTTCTGTAATTTAACGTCTGTTATTCTACAGTTAATTTCTGTAATTTAAAGTTTGTAATTTTACAGTAAATTTCTGTAATTTAACGGCCATTATTTAAATTTTCTTTTTACGTTTAAAAACGTAAAATAATGGATTTCTTTACAGCAGTGGTTATCAAAATGTGGTAAGTATCCCACTAGTGGTACGCGGGCTTCCTTCTAGTGGTACGGGAGGAATCAAATGTCCTATGTACATGCCAGATATATTTCAAAATTTATTAAAAAGGATTTATATATGAATATGACATATAATAATATTCATTATATGATATATAGCCTATATTTCTTAGGTCCAGGCAACATTTTCAGGTGTTTGTGAATTGGCTATTGTATGGCAATACTTTACATTTAAGTACAGCACTTTTATTTTTACCTTAAGCACATTTTTATTTAAATGTTGACGTTTTTAGTTATTTTTTTTTTTTACATATAAGCACAGTACAGTGTTAACACTCAGACTATTTATGTTTAAAGTGGCTGACAATAATAAATATTCTTAATAAGAATTAATCTGCCACGTTTTTGAACTGTACAGAGCTGTAGCTGTTTTACTGGGTTTACTATGCTACTGTATTGCAATACTGCTTATTATGGTGGTACTTGGAGGGGTAATTTTTTTTCTGAGGTGGTACTTGATGAAAAATGTTTGAGGACCATTGCTTTACAGTGTAGGCTAATGCTACATTGAAGACTGGAGCAATAAAGATAAAAATACAGCTTTGAATCCAGAATAAATTAAATTTGTATATACATTAAATAAGTAAACATTATTTAAAATTAAATTTCCTTAAATAAAGAACCTTCATAAGCAGAATTGGCTCATTTTAAAACATTAAACTTCCAAACTTTTGACTGATAGTGATAAATGTTTAAACTGATTCAAACGTTTAAAATATGTATTATTTTTGTGTATATACGAAAATAATAACCTATAGAAAATCACCCCTTTGAAATAATTACTTTATTTTTCATACCGCCAAAAATCAAATCACATTGCAAATAATTTTTCCAGCCTTTGAAATGCTTTTGCAGCCTTCACCTAACATTCTACAATTTTATACTGAAGGTAAGATATTTATAGATATTAGATTCTCCCCCCAAAATACTGTGCTTGAATATTAAATACGGTAAACTTTTTCAGAATTAATAATTTTTGTCTCAAAAATGTGCACACTACATGTCAGTGATACAACTTAGTAAGCTTGTTTGTGAGAACATATGAAAAATAGCTTAGTTTTTTTTTCAAATAAAATTACGAATTAAAGCCAATTTCACCCACTTTACTAGCATAAAACTAGTATTTTTAAAATTTGATTAATTAATTAATTAATTTATTTATTTCACTGGAACAGAAAAATATAAATGAATGCACCTGTGTATTGTACTGTTTGCAGCAGACCTGACCCCTTAGAGGTATACATGTGTGTTACAAGCAGACAGTACCAAGCAACACTCAAATGCCAGAACATAATGTGTCATTATTATAGGAAACTCAGTGCAATGGTCACAACAATCAGATAAATGTTTATGAGAAGACAGAATGACCATGTATGTTGAGATTAATGGTTCCCGATTTGATGTCAGTGAACATGTGCATGTAAAACAACATGAATAATATAGTTGTGCAAATTGTTACCATTGGGCTAAAGTTTAATTTATACATTTTTACATGTTTTTCATTATCAACACATTGCTTGGGCACCCAAAATATTTAAATGAAATGTGCTAAAGGGATAGTTCACTCAAAATGTAAATTTACTCATTAATTATACTCACAAATGGTTCCAAACATTTATGAGTTTCTTTCTATTGCTTACGCAAAAGTAGATATATTTAAAAAAATGTTGGAAACCAGTGATCATTGACTTTCATATTACACATATTAACCCTATAAAGCCCACTGTTGCAGAATTACAACATAATTTTAACAATTCTAAAAAAGGCAAACTATTTTTTTTTTCTCTCTTAAAACCAATCACAGGATTAATGTGTCCTATTTTGTGTCCTCAGTATGCAATTGGATAGAAAGAAGTTTGAATAGAAAGAAGCCATGAACTTACTCTGCAATCTTCACATTAAACTGATCTCCTTTTTTTGCATGTGGGGATTTGTCAAGATTTAAATAAGATTTCTTATATCCAAATATTTTTGTGTTTATTACAATGTCTAGAACACACATATTTAGTTATTTAAGAAAACCCAAATAAAATTTGATTTAGAGCTAGGATGTCAAGGGTTACAGGTTTCCAACATTTAAAAAAATATCTTCATTTGAGTTTGGCATAATCAAAAAAATTCTGAAAGGTTATAAATAAGTAGGGTGCATCTCTTTAAATTTGATAATTTTAGAGTATAACATCTAGTTTTTGCATATGTACATGCCAGTGTACCATTGCAATATAATTATACCTCACACAAATTTGATACAATGTACAATTGTGCCACATATGCAAATATATAATCAAATACAGCCTTTCCATTGGCTGATTTAATTGTTACTATGCATATTCATGTGATCAAAATCCATGCTTTATATTTAAAGATTTATAGATCCAATCACTTTCTATTGGCTAATTTTAAAAGGGGGAGGGGCATCTCATATTAGTAACAAGCAAAAAAGAGCTTAAATTTACATTAGAGGGCACCTGTTTTACCCCTATTTCAAGATTTAAGAGAACTCTTTTGTGTCTCTAGAATGTGTCTGTAAAGTTTCATCTTAAAACACCCATCAGATTATTTATTATACCTTTCAGCATTTTGGAAGCTGTTTTTGTGGCCTGTGCCTTTAATGCTATTTCTCCAAGCCCACCATTCCCACGAGCCGATCAAAGTGTGCCTCAATCTCCGCCCCGGCTGTGTCAGATAAACAGCACAGTGACAGACATGAAGAAAGCAGATCTCATGTAATGTTTGTGAGAAATACAACAGCAAGAACTTTTTTCATTGATTATTTGATGTATTTGTTGTTGAGTTAAATCAAGCCTTTCTGCGATGGTTAGTCATACACAATGTCGCTACAAAATTCACACACATATATACAGAAACGCACAGCAAATGTGTTTTTACATGGCACATGTGACAGGATACACAATGATATCCTCTGCTGCATGGACATCCGTGATGCTAATATACAAAATAAACCTGATTTAACATCCACAAACCGTGATTGAAGCATCTTCTTTATAATTGTACTGACATGCGGCTGTGGTGATAAAATATCTGTAATTCATTACAAACATGCACTGATTTAAAAACCATTCAAAAATCATTCTTGATCAATATTTGATTGTGATTGATGATCACAGCATCTGAACAGATCTGTTAATCTCAGTTGCTTTGCACACGTCCTGTCTTGTTGATATGCGTTACTACAAAGTTATGTTAATACACAGCTTTCAATCAATTCGGTGGGCGGGGAAACCGCACTCCTACGTCACGTTGTGGTGGGCCTCAAAATGGGAGGGATTTGGATCCTATTTTAACGTCAAGAAATAAAAAAAGTGACAATTTAACTGTGCTCACACTGTACTGTTCTAATCTAAATAGTCCAACATGATGACTGATATCATCTATAAATCTGTGCACAAACACAAAACGGTTGGTAGCTGTTATTATTATTTTTTTTACACACATCTCCTTTCTTTTAGAACTTGTAGTCTTTGGTCACATACGTGTGGGGTTGTGGTGAACTTTAAGACCTGGGGGAGTTTGACCATCTGCTGGAATGCAGAGGTAGGCCTGTAAATTAGGGCCCCTAATGAAAACTCTCTGGTGTCCAACTCCAGCAATCATCTGGTTAAAATCAACCAGTAATTCCACAAATTTTCCCAACCCCTCTCTCAGCCCTCAACGCCTAATTTAGGGGGAAAGTATACGTTCCGCTCTAAACACCTGCATTTTGAACCCTACAGAAACTGTGATCTGTTCTTGTCGGCAATCAAACTTTTTCCTAGGAAGATTTAAAATCCACTATATAATGCAACAATGTATCCTAATGACTGCAATCTTTTGAGATTACCTAAATTATTAGATAATTATATCCGCAATCATGTGTGTATGTGAAAAGGTTTAAAATTGGCATTCGTTTTGTACGCAGAACCTTCATATTAAAGTTATGGGTTAGCCTTTTATGTTATTTATTTTAAGAAATGCAACAATACCTTCAAATACAAAGTTCCCTAATGATAAAGAGAGATCAGTTTAAACGAGCAGAAACCGATATGTAAAAGTCTTAAACAATTACGGATTTAAAACAGATGATGGGAGGCCCAGATGTGTGTGTTTTTTCCTTTGGCTTAAAACAATGTGCGCTGGAAAAGTCTTAACCTGTTAAACATCTCCCCTCTCAAACAGTTACAACTTTCCTTCGAGTTATTCAACCTTTCACCCACTGGGCCCCCTGACTCTGACCTCTCACCACATGCCATTTGCTTAAAAACTACTCTGCCGCCAACGACCTCTGGAATCTGCAACACATTACAGCAAAAGACCAGGGATAAGGACACCATAGATTGGTGGTTTGCCCGGTTATTAGTTTGCTGATATAGTTTTACAGGGGTCAAATGCAATGGCTGAGAAAACAGGTTGTGGGAGGAAAAAAAATACACTGTTTAAAGAAACTCTCTTCCGGCTGTTTGATTATGTGATAAATATGTTTTCTTATTTTAAAGTGGGCTTTTATTCTGTTGTACTTCAATAGGCCCAATAAACAGGCCTATCATCATATAAACATGTTGGATGAATATCATTGATCTACTTACAAGGCCATGCATTATGGTTTGGGTAGGTTATACGATAAGCATCATTAAAGTGTTAGATGCAGAAATTGGAAGGAACAAACACCTGAGTCAATATGACATAACACATCTAATTGTTTGGTCAGAGTATTTCTTTAACAATATTAATGTAGCTCAAAGTGTAACGAATGGCACTAGCAATGCTGAGGTTGTGGGCAGGGCTAGAGTGAGACTCCTTTTCAGCTATGGAGTTTCAAGTCTTAGACCGGCCCAGTTCACAACTATATTAAAATAATGTCATTTCCAATTCAACATTTCCCAGTAAAGATTTATTTGAACAGCTAACACAAAGTAATGTTTAACAGTATCAGAATCTGTTTTCTGTAAGAATGAGTGCTCGTAAATATCCAAACCTTAAAATGAAAAAATATCAAACAAATACAATTATATATTGAGCTATATGTATAAAATAAAGATTGAAAATATATATTTTTTTAATTTTCTAATGACACTACCATGTCTTCTCAAGGAAACAGCTGCTTTATAACTTCAATTATTTTTCATAAATATGAGAACATTAAAGGGTAGCTAAATCTCCAAAACTTCTTTAAAATATCACAATGTCCTTTTCTGCGATATCTGAATATATATTCTGTGCAAACTTGTTCACATATATCCAGTCCTTAAACACAAATAAAGAATAAAATAAGTATTACACTGTTATCTCCCAGACATATTTTACTTCAGTGTTACTTACTAATGATGGCTTCATATTTTTCCCCTTTTTAGCTTTAAGATCAAGTTAAGTCAGATTTATTAATATAGTGAATCCTCTGATTTCATTAATTGTATCAGCCAGGGCTTTTTTCATTGAGCAGGTGTAATATTCATGATTTTTTGTTTTTTTTCCGGCTTGGTCCCTTTGTTAATTTGGGGTTGCCACAGCAGAATAAACTGCCAACTTTTACGCAGTGGATGCCCTTCCAGCTGCAACACATCACTTGGAAACATACATCCACACTTTTTCACACTCATACACTACAGACAATTTTATCTTAGCCAATTCACCTATGGCTCATGTCTTTGGACTGCTATTTTAGCAGCAAACTGGACTAGAGACTGCTGCTGTTGAAGAGCTACAGTACAAAAATAAAAGAAAGTTTGGTAAGTAAATGGTGGTTTGCATTTGAAATCGTTGTTTTGAACTAGCTCAATGTTAACTTACCGTTCGTTTCATCGTTTTCATTTGTTGTTGTACTCTCGCTGCCGCTAGTTTTAATGAAAAATGTACCCAGTTTTTTTTTTTTTTTTTTTAAATACATGAAAAAAGTGTGACTGCTGAGAGGGCAAGCAGATAGGGACACCAGCCCTTGTGGCCAAAAAAATGGTCCGGCCCACCAGGAATCGGGAATCTCCCGATTAGCCAATCCGGGCCTGGTTGTGGGTTCAGATTCCAGGGAAAGCAAAAGCTGATAAAACGTATGACATATGGCCATATGTATTAATTAAATTAATTGAGGCAGTGGTAAGAATTTACCAAGAGACGTCTAACAAAAACAAAAACAGGGTGTTGGATGCCCAATCTTATCTGAACCATGCCAGTAGAAGGTAAACTGTGGCACAAGTTACAGAAAATATGAATTATTGTCATGGTAGAGAATGTGTGTAGCTTGATCGATCAGTGTACCTATAATGCCCTCTTTGCACTGATGAATCCATCTTAAAAGAACATGCAAGTATTGAAAATGAACTTTGGAGCAGATGAAAGTTGCATAATCCACCGTTAGATTTTGTTTGTTTGGTAAAATGATGGCACTGTGATGCTCTGTGAGATAACAATAAGCCGGTAGAGGGAGAATGTTCTGAGCAATGTTCTGCATGTGGTGTAAATTTGACCTACCTACATAAACATTGTTTCAGACCAGATACATCTCTTCACAAAGATGTTCTTGGGAGGAAGTGGTTTCTTTCAGCAGGGTGATGCATTTTGACACACTTCAAACATTGTTCAGGAATGGTTTGAGAACATGATGATTGCAAGGTGTTGCCCTGGTCTTCAAAATTCCCAAGATTCCCAAGAATTGTTTCAGATACCACATGATGCCTTTAGGAGGACATGCCTCAGTGGGTTGGCACCAGAGGACCAACAGCATATTAAAGATGCTGTCAAAGTGCACACATATATTACATTTATTAGTTTTAGTTGTAATCAAGCTCAGCAAACAAAAAATGAATACCCACATAGCAAAATTTCTCTGGCCCAGCTCTGGCCCACACAATCAGGTTTTGCTTGGCCCACATGCCGCAGTGAATTACGGTACATGACTGGACCAAATCTGGCTTCCAGACAAGGGCCAAACACGGACCATATCTGGGCCAAGTCTCAGCCAAGTTAATAACTCATAACTGGGCCTGAACTGGGCCAGATAGGTTGGTGTGTCACGATTGCAATGAAATTGATAAACCCATGGAGTGATGCGCTTTAGGCACACTATGGGCACGCTTTTTCTCAAAGTGACCTGATTGGTAGAATTTTTTTTCTTTACTCAAAAATGATTTTAGTGTATTTTAAATGTGGGTCAAGACTGGCCAAACTCACATGGCCCACTTATGACATTTTAAAATCTGGGCCAAATACTACGTTTTTCATCTGGCCCAAATCTTGTGTGCCGCCTTAAAAACAGTGCCACCTCTGCCAAACCCGGGCCATGTTTGGCCCACATGCTGTATGCCAGTGCCGGATGAATGCCTGCTGTGCCAGCTTTATGCCAAATCTGAGCCAGAATTCTTTGCTAATAGGGTAATTTAGACTGGATTCAGACCATTTAGATTACAAAAAGAATGGCCAATGTCCTGCAGAGTTTATTCCATCCCTGATCAAACAAATCTATATCCTAAAAAAATCTTGAAAATTACAGTCAGGCTTGATTAGGATTGAAGCCAGACTCTCAAATATCCTGGAACAGTGGCCTTTCAGGAGTTTGGATCTTCAGTGAATGTTGATTTACTTTCAGCCAACTTCAAATAGCTAGTGGTGACAAAAGCCAACTGAGTTGTTGCCTTGCATCCACTATGTCTGGGCCAAAAATCTGCACCACAAGGACTACAGCTGACTGCACGTGTTTTCTGCACCTGTAGAAAATTAACTGCATTTATGAGCAGGAAAAAATAGTCATTATTTGTAATTCAAAAAGAGAAACCAACAATAGAACTGCAAAAAAAAAAAAAAAAAATATAATAAAAAATGCTAACAAAATAGTGCTTTCTTACCATTTTGAATATCAATTGTGTTGATCACGTTTTCTTCTTTGCATGTGTTGAAATGCTTAGGTAAAATAGTGTAACAATAATGCAGCCTTCTGCTGCTGCCTAGACTTCCTTTCATCACTTTTGTCTCAGTCTTGTGTGAAGGATTGCTCTCACCGACAGCTACGAGACCGATTTAACGTGCTGAATCAGGCAAACTCCTGCTGACGTGAGCCCAGCTACAACGAAGAGGGGAAGACAAAGCAAAAACTAGCCCAACAGACACTCGACAGTGGGCTGATTTTCACTGACCCAGGCCGTTGAATTGGTGTGTCATGGTCCTTAAAGGACAAACACAGTTTGTAGTGCAAAGATGGACAGCTGTGGACCTGGGCGGCCACTGTCCTGTAGAGTTTATCTCCATCCCTGACCAAATACTTCTCAAATATGTAACATATATAGCAACATTGGAACTATCAGAATTGTATACTAGAACAGTCAGTTTAACTATTTTCATAAAATATGTCATGTTTTCACATATTTACATTCAAAGCTTCTATTTAGATATTATAATTAAGCTTTAGCTAATGTCTGTTGTCATATTTTATGAAGTCATTACCATAAAATATTTTATATTTTATATATAAATATTTTATTCGAAAATGGCCTTTTAATTAAAAAATCATTTATTTTGAAAAATGACCGTATTCTCTCAGTTTACATTTCGGTCATTTGAGCGCCAAAATTTAACCCACAAGCTATCAAAATGATTAAGAAACAGACGTCTTTGGAAAGTTTCTTTGTGAAAAAGGAAAAGGCCCATTGAAGTAACCACAAACTGCCAAGGAATGGATCCATTTGTCAACAAACTAGGTAAATCCAGCATGTCTGTGCAAAAAAATCAGTTGCCAGAGATTTCAAATGATGATGACCGTTCACATATCGCGTCTGTTCCGTGTTCAAGCTTGTTATTTCCAATGGAGGAACGGAGCGCAGGAGCCGCACACCCAGTTGTATCTTCAGAATACCATAAGCGCACCATGAGTCACGTGACAAGAACTGACCGATCAGCTTCATATTTTGTAAGGAATATAGACACATCAGTAGACAAACATGGCAGTGCTTTTTTTGATTTTCTTCATAAATAAATTTGTGTCAGAGTTGCAGCAATGTTTTGTCATCTTGTCATCCTTTGAGAAAATGATTAATCACCTAGCAAACACCAATCCCCCTCCCCCCGAGTCGCGGTAAAAGTGCCAAGCGTTGACCGGTCTGTGGTGATAAAAATGTTGAGGACCACTGGTGTAGTCCAACAAGTTTTTTTCTTTCATTCATTCATTCATTCATTCATTCATTCATTCATTTTCTTTTTGGCTCAGTCCCTTTATTAATCTAGGGTCGCCACAGTGGAATGAACCGCCAACGTATCCAGCATATGTTTTATGCAGTGGATGCCCTTCCAGCTGCAACCCATCACTGGGAAACACCATACACCCTCATTCATTCACACATATACACTACGGCCAATTTAGCTCACCAAATTCACCTATGTCTTTGGACAGTGGGGGAAACCAGAGCACCCGAAGGAAACTCGCGTAAACACAAGGAGAACATGCAAACTCCTTGCAGAAATGCCAACTGACCAAGCCGAGGCTCGAACCAGCAACCTTCTAGCTGTGAGGCAATCAAGCTACCCACTGCACCACTGTGACGCACCCAACAAGTTTTTATTACTTCAAAAAAATATATCAGTCACATTTTCCTATGTTTACAGTCCATCCTGTAACTCCATCCTCCTGATGGACCCACTAATGAGTATGATCAGGTCGTCTGTTACAGATAAGCATGATCATCAGCCTCTCATTAGCTAGTTGCTACATACCACCTCTGTTTCCCGCCTTGCATCTATTGTACAGATCTAATGTTCCAGTTCCTACCTTTATTTGGTTTTGTTTGTTTGTTTCAGTTGCAAGGGGGAACGTCACAGTGAACAGAGGCGCTGATGTATAGAGCACTGCCGCTTGTCTCTACTGAAAGCTTTTGTTTCCCCCGGGCTCCCCATTCTTTACAGAGCCTTTGGTGAGAGAAGACATAAAGAGAGGGCTTGACCCTGGTGTGAGCCCTTTGACCTCTCTGGAGCCAAGAGGTCAGATTCACAAGCCACTGGGCCTTCGCTATTCGTTGACCGCAGGGCTCTTGCAAACGAATGGCTGCGGATGAGGAGGCTGAATGGAGGAAAGACGGTGGGAAAATGTGGTAATTTATAGAAGTGGGGAGTCCATTTCAAAAGAGGCCATGCTGGATCAGCTGACAGACGGGTCAGAGGTGCTGTTCGGGCCTGATTTCTTGGCAATGTTACTGTAACATCTGCGTGTTAAGAGACTTCGGGGACCAAAACTTTTTGACCTCCTGGGGTCACAGAATGGGAAAAAGCAAGCAGTTAGATTGTTGGATGTCAATGGCCAGTGTTTGACTTGTAGTCCTCAAGGGCTATGTGCTTTGAGCTTGTCCCCTTACTTACAAAAAAAAAAAGATATTTAGATCCTGATCCCTCTTGATGTTGAAGCACACGCACCCTGACAAAAAAAGAAAGGCTGGAAATTCAATAGGATAGAAAAAAACACTATCTGGAAGTATAGAAAATTCTGTACATTCACGAGTTCTACATTTTCAGAAACAACAACAACAACAATAATAATAATTAATATTTGTATGTATATCTAAAATAGTAATATATAATAAACAAATAATAAAATGATTGGTATTATTTATTTTCAATATGGCCTGCTATCATGGGAAATTTTCAGTCGAGACATTCTTGGAAGTCTCAGTTCCTTCAGGCCAGCTATTAACCCAATTGGCCTCTGTGGACCTGTAGCTGTCCCGGTGGTTCTCTGGGGTTACCACAAAATTGACCTAAGGACAGGAGTCCAGTATTGACCAGCTGTTGAGTGGGCTCTTCTCTCTAAGCCTGGGAAGACTCTCCTAATTAGCCTCCCACACCCATAAACATGTCCAATGAGCTGGACACCCAGTGCTTATTGATTGAACTGATGGGTCCAATTCTGTGTTCAACTTCACAACGGGGCAGGTGACAGACTCCAGATCTGACGTCTGTGGGAAATGAGTTAGACAAAGATGGAGTGACCTGGTGAATGAAGAATCTGCAGGGATGATTGTTTCTCCTCTCTAGCCGACTGTATAATACAATACTACTTTTTTCTGCTCCTTTTTCCATCCTTCGTTGGTGTTCCCCTTAGATTTATGTGTAATGTATCTCTGTGTGCATTGTGACCCGGTCAACACATCTACAGTAACAACCGCTGCTTATGACTCTGATGATAAATGGATGGAAACACACTCTGGCAGACTACAGGACTGTCTCCAGTGTGACATAGAGGCTTCTCTTTTATCGAGGTCACAGGATGCAAGTCTTGAGGGCCTGCCCTCTCAGATCACTCCTTCAGATATTTTTTCCTCGTCCTTTTCTGCCCTCCCTAAGTTGTTTTTCTTTCATTTAGCTGGCCTCCTCCTATAAAAATGCAAGCCAATTTTCCAGCACATTAACCCGGGAGATCTTTAATACACAGGAGTTTTGGTACAAAGGGGACAGCAAGGCCTAGCAGAAAGATAGATGGGCCTGCCGACTAAATGTGGGCAGTTTTCCCACTGCCCTGGTCTCAGTTTGGGACAAAGACCTCATTGAGTGGGATGCTTGACATCAGCATCATAAACTAGTCACAGCTACAAAGGCTTTGACACTTTAAAGCACCAGCTACTGCCCCTTTCCTTTCTCTACCCTGCATGCCGTTTCTCCAATCGCCAACAGTCGTTGTCGTCTTGTTTTTTTTTTTCTTTTCTTGGAGGACATTGAGACAAAAGGTTATATGTTAAATAGTGTCAACAGTCTGCTTTTCTCCATTCCTAAGATAACATTTCCTCATAGGGTTTTGTCCATTAGAGACACGAGTTACGCTGACCATTTTCCATCTCCATAATCCGCCCCCATTCCACCTCAGCACCAACACACTGACCCCACACTTTCCCATCTCTCTGATGAAGACACAACATAGGGCAAAGTTATTATATATCAGGAGACTGAAAGGAGGAACCTATGAGAACAATGTCAAGAACAGTGTATAAATGGAATGACATGGATCTGTCAACAGACAGACAGACAGACAGCCAGACAGGCAGACAGCCAGCCAGCCAGCCAGACAGACAGACAGACAGACAGACAGACAGACAGACAGACAGACAGACAGACGGACAGACAGACAGAGACAGACAGACAGACAGACAGAAAGACAGACAGCCTTTATTGAACATTTCTGCCTTTGTTACAGACAGAATGAAAAAAAACATAATGATATATTACATGATGTAATAATGTGAAAAATAATTAATTTGTACATAAAGAGACAGAATGGAACAATAACAATTAGAATAATGCCAATATTAATTGTCTCATATTTACAACATCTTCTGAAAACGTACCCCTATATACACTCACCGGCCACTTTAATAGGTACACCTCTCCAACTGCTTGTTAATTCAATTCAACTCAATTCATTTTTATTTTTATTTATATAGCACTTTTTTAACACTGTAAAAAAGCAGGGTTCCACACAATTCATTCATGTTGTCCCAACACAAATCAATTAAGTTAACTTGATACTTTTAACAAATTTATGTGTATTGAACATAAAAAATTAGTTGTCCCAATGAAAAGAGTCTCAAGAAGTGTATTGTTTATGCTCATTTTAAATTAGTTTGAAAAAGCCAAGAAAAAAAAAAAATCAGTGAATGTAGATTGTCAAAGCAGCTTAATATAGAGTTAATGCAAATTTCTAACTAGCCAATCACATGGCAGCAACTCAATGCCTTTAGGCATGCAGACATGGTTAAGTCGATCTGCTGCCGTTCAAACTGAGCAACAGAATGGGGAAGAAAGGTGATTTAAGTGACTTTGAACCTGGCATGATTGTTGGTGCCAGACGGGCTGGTCTGAGTATTTCAGAAACTGCTGATCTACACAAAACCATCTCTAGGGTTCACAGAGAATGGTCTGAAAAGAAAAAATATCCAGTGAGCGGCAGTTCTGCGGGCGCAAATGCCTTGTTGATGCCAGAGATTAGAGGTGAATGGTCAGACTGGTTTGAGCTTATAGTAAGGAAACAGTAACTCAAATAACAACTTGTTACAACCGAGGCATGCAGAAGAGCATCTCTGAATGCACAACACTTCAAACCTTGAGGTAAATTGGTTACAGCAGCAGCTGCTGGGTACCACTCTTGACAGCTAAGAACAGGAAACTGAGGCTACAATTTGTACAGTCTCCATTTCTGGTGCGACATTCAGATGGTAGCGTCAGAATTTGAGTATTGAGTATTGTTGCTGACCATGTCCATCCCTTTATGACCACAGTGTACCCATCTTCTGATGGCTACTTCTAGCAGGATAACGTGCCATGTCATAAGTGTGATTTCAGACTGATTTCATGAAAATGACAATGAGTTCACTGTACTCAAATGGCCTCCACAGTCACCAGAACACAATCCAATAAAGCACCTTTGGGATGTGGTGAAATGAGAGACTCGCAACATGGATGTGAAACCGACAAATCTGCAGCAACTGCATGATGCTATAATGCAAAATCTTTGAGGAACAATTCCAGTACATTGTTGAATCTATGCTATGAAGGATTGAGGCAGTGCTGAGGGCAAAAAGGGGTCCCTAGTAAATTGGCCAGTGAGTGTATGTTTCTAAAGACGTAAGAACGTACTGTATGGCTGCATTTTGTCTTTAAAATGAACCCTCAGGGTGTTATGATACTGTTCTTTTTTGCACTTACCAGCTGACTGCTTACTTCTGTGTGAACAACTTTTTCGCTGTTACCAGTTCGTCCAGTGGCTCGCCACGTATTGGAGGATTTGAGATGCAGAGTGTAGTTGACTTTGATGACAGGGTTCGAGTCTGGCAAAGAATGGTTCAAAAAAGCAGAAACAAAAGCCAAAAAATAAAATAAATGTAAATAACTGGGTGAGAATATGGTAAAATCTGAAAATGTGGTAAAAATCTGGCTGCCGCAAGGACTTTTCTTTTTCTGGATCTTTTCAAAACACTGTCGGTTGGGTTTAGGGAAGTGGGTGAGCGCTGGTCAATCGACCAGCTTTTTAAAACATTTTCTGTTGGATGCAGGGCAGGAAGTGGTTAGGTTTATCCGTCAGTTGGTCATCCAGTCAGTTGACAGCGGCCTTTGGTGGATTTACACGAGAACAGCTGGCGCATACCCCGCAACCGCGAGGGAAATTTGACATCTCAAAAACTGTACACAGCAGCCTCTAGTGCAGGGGTCACCAATCTCGTTCCTGGAGGTCTGGGGTTTTTGCAGAGTTTAGCTCCAACTTGCCTCAACACACCTGCCAGGGTGTTTCAAGTATACCTAGTAAGACCTTGATTAGCTTGTTCAGGTGTGTTCGATTAGGGTTGAAGATAAAATCTGCAGGACACCGGACCTCCAGGAACAAGTTTGGTGATCCCTGCTCTAGCGGATTCGCAAAACAAAAAATGCAAGTAATATAAAATTTCTGTTTTTTTGAAACAGAATATTAACGATGAAAGTTTTATTTTTAGAATATATACAGTATATTGATATTATATGCACAAAACGTATACAAAGAGGTGAGGGAAATGGTAAAGGGGAATGAGACAAGCTGGACCCAATCTCAATTTAAATTTGTAAGCTTGAATGTGCCTCAGGGTCTTCTAAACTCAACTTACCTTATTTTTTTATCGTTTTATTTGTGAAATTTTACAGTTTAGTTGGTTTGTAGTTTATGCCAAACACACCATGATATGTTCACCCTATAACCAAACAAAACCTTTTTAAATTCCATTTGAAAAGCCGTTAACATTATCATAAAAATTTACAGGACAATATGTGCATATGAATATATAATACCAAATTTTTCCACAGCATATTTTTAACCCCCACAAAAAGACAAACCTTAATCTTCTTTTTTTCCTGGTGAACACAAAAAGAAGATATTTTGAAGAATGTTGGAAACCAGTAACCCTTGCCACCCATAGCAGGAAAAACAAATACTATGGAAATCAATGATTACAGGTTTTCAACATATCTTCTTTTGTGGTCAGCAAATGAAGAAAGTCAAATAGGTTTGTGACAAGTGAATGGTATGACAGATTAAACGATGACAGATTTTTATTTTTAGATGAACTATCTCTTTAAACTACCTAGCATGCAACTGCTCTGAAGCATCACCTGCCCACTGAACTCCCCTCGACATGTTTGTTGTGAATACCACTCTTGCTTTAACCTGTGCAGTTACGGGAGGTCCTTCATTAACTGTCATTACCAGGAATGGTTGTTTAGACAGCTCTCTGCTCTCCTGTCAACAGGTAGAGCTGCCCTCATCGTCTCTCTTCACCAAGCAAATCTCTGCAATGGGTCTAGAAGCCCTGATTCTGTGACCCCAAGAGTCAGGATATTATTGAAAGAGGCAGAGATGGCAGCGCCGGTTGAATAAAAGGGTGATCTCTGCACAAGATGTCAGCACAAAGTTGGATTCAGCCTCTCAATGTCAGGCCGGTGAGAGAAAGGGTGCACTTTAATGGATTAAACTCTGAGTGCCAAAGCGCTTCGCAGACAGGGACCGCTGATGGATGGAGTAATATTGTACACGTTTATTCTGGGATTTCTGTGTCAGTGGAAGGGTCCCATCCACCGCTGAAGTATTTATCTTTTAAGCAGAAAGGGATGACTTGAGACAATACGTTTTCATTCTGCGATTCACTTAAAAAGTGGAATACTTAAAGCAGAGTTTGATAACTTTGAACTGTGGCGTATTCATTAGCAGGATAAAAATAATCCACTTGTTTCTCCTTTACTTTAAAATAAGAAGTGGAAATCTGTGGTTCGCTTGTAATGTTTAACTCATCGTTTACTCAGCCATAAGATACTCTACCTGACAAAAGTCTTGTCGTCGATCCCAGTTGGAAGAGTAACAAATAATGACTTCTAGTTGATAATTTTTCTGATGAATCATCTGTTGAACAACATCCCCATTACACCCATTAGAACCCACATGGACCCAAGATTCTCACAGAAATCAGTCAAGTTTGGTGAAGGAAAAATCATCTTTTGGGGTTACAGTATGGGGGCAGTGAGAGATCTGCAGAGTGAATATATATCTATATAATTATTATTATTTTTATTTTTTTGTAAAATATGTGTAATCATGAGGCCTTTTCGTTTCTGATACCAAATGGTCAACTATAATTCAAGTTATTATTTGTTGTTCTTAAAACTTGGATAGACAACAAGACTAGGAAAAATTTCTGTGACTCCACTGATGTCTGTTGTCCCAAAACATCAAAAAGTTATTAAACATATCATAAATAAATAAACATGTATTGGTTTAATCAAAATACTGATCGGTTTACAGAATTATTTTTGATCATGGAAGCACAAGCATGCTTGCTTGATCCGCGAGAACCAACATTCAACTAACAAGGTTCATTCTTGCATTTTACAAGGCACTTGGTATGATAGATGAAATCTGGTAATAAGCTGACCATGTTTCTAAAACAGCTTGATTTATATGGACTTGTTTTTGGATCTTTTGAAATTGTGATGTGTCAAATTTTAGAAGACTGGACTTTTAATACATATTTAGAAATTACTTTGATTTCATAATAATAATAATGAAAACAAAATCTCTACACAAGGAAAAACAAAGAAAGGATGCAAATGGTAAGTAAACCGCTTTAAATTTGGGGTGAACTACTACTAATAAGATGCAGTCAAATATGTCGATGCTTGGGTAAATTTATTTTTGTTAATTGTGCAAAAGTCAATCATTCCAATAGAATCCAGTGTTACACGAGGCTGAAAAGTTCTCCAGACAATGATGAACTTAGAAATATTAAAGTGAGTGGATCTTGGTGAAATAGGGTGTGAGCAGAATAAAAATTATTATTATTATTTTTAAATACTGCAAATTCATGCTGTAGAAGCATCACCATCTTGGTGTGCATTGTTTTAAAATAATTCAATAGCCTGCCATCAACTTTTGCTTTAAGTCATCAATATTTCAACAAAATAGCCAGAAGACATAACTGCATATGCTAATGTGATTTTAATGTTCAAAAACAACAGAAGAAGGTTAAGATTCAATTTTACAAAGTTAATACCATGGCAAAATGCCATAAACCTCCAAAACAATAATCAAAAATACACAGGTTTTACCAGATTCATTATTGTAAAAAGTTCTGATTTTAAAACTTTCAAAATGGGATTTTTTATTTTTATTTTAAGGGCTGCATTGTACCCTCTTTTTCCCTTTAGACAAACAAACAAATAAAAAAATAACAATTATTATAATTTCATTTTCCATAATTTGAACATTTCAATAATTTATTTTCATTTCATTACTTTGATTAACCAGCATCATGCCACAAATGTTGTCAACTGAGATACATTTTTTACAGGTCCCCTGTTTTATTCCCAAAGTAACTCAAAAATGTGTTTTAATTACCTGTATGTCAATCAAGAAAAGAGTGCTGTTAAAGTATGACAGACATTAAGAGTGTTTTGAAACATGTTTTGTCCAACACACACCTCTCTGTCATATCGTGTCAGACATGACATTCGGAAAAGCCTTGAAGTTCAGCTTTTGTGTGCAGGGAAACAGCTACTTCACATCGCTAACCTTTGGACAACACAGAAACTCAGGATTTTTAAAAACATTTTTGGACAAGTATGGGCAAGAATGAAGGTCAGAGTCTGTCATCAGGAAGAGATAGCATTGATACAGCAAAATAAATTGAAGGAATAAACATTAAAACAGAGCTTAAACCACCTGTTCGATGTGAAAATTAAAACTTTTTTCCCATCCGACTTCTACCCCCATCACAATTCTCCACCTGTCGCCCATGTCACAGGACCCTGATGTAGATAAGGTGACCCTCCCTTTGAGGGCAGATTGATTCAAATCTTAGCCATAAGGCAGTGCAATACAGCTCAGTCACCATAACTTTGCAGCTGCCCGTCGATCCATAGGTGAAGTTCACTGCAGGGCTTTTGTCAGACAAACCACTCAGCCATGTGTAAATCGATCTCTCGTATATATATGTTCACCAAAAGAAAAAAGTAAAGAGAAGCACTTCAAGGTCCAGAGATTAGCACCCCAGTCAGCTGGTTCACATGTGCCCTTTGGTCTAAATTTAAATACAGTAATGGCTCCAGGGGGCAAGAGAAGAGAAAGGAAAAAAAAAAAAGAAATTATAACCAAGAGCAGGCTAAGGGCCAGATCGTGTTCGCACTAAGGCTGGTTCAGAGGTGGCACGATTACAACACACAGGCCAGAGTTTCAGCATCTGACTCTGATTGATTCAGAAACTTGGCTCAACATGAGCTCAATGGATATGTGGCAGACTTCAAATATGCTGTATGTACAAGCTGGAATTAAAGCAAGAGAGGGGTGTGGTACTGTAAAAATGAATATGCTTGTGGAAAGCTGGATTAAAGTGAGCTACATAATTTGGCAAATACGAATAAAAAATGTTTAAAAGTAACACTACTTTTTTGGCTTATTTTAGAACTGCCCTAGAATTAAACAATTGAGTTTTGCCATCTTAGTGATTTTAAGCAGCACTTGGAATTTAGCTAATTTCAGTTAATATAACCAATGTGACCAAGATGTTTGCACAAAGAGTATGCCTTACAGTCATTGAAACAATTGTGAGAGACGATTTACAACATATTTTGTTTGGAGTAAGTCCTGAATTGCATGCGTTTAAATCCGAATCCACTCTGAATGGAATTTAACTGATTTTAGGTGCCTGAATATCCAGACTATGGTTATGGTATGACAGCAAAGCTCCTTGATTATTACGCCAAAATGAAAATATACAATACCTGACAAAAGTCTAGTCATGGATCCCAGCTGTAGAAGCAACAAATACTGTAATAACTTGACTTTTAGTTGATAATTTTTCCAATGAGTCATCTGTTGAAATGGATCCCAATCATCACAAATACTGCAGAAGACCTATTGGAACCCGTATGGACCCAAGAAGTTTGGTGAAAAGAAAAAATCATGGTTTGGGGTAACATTCAGTATGGGAGCATGCAAAAGATCTGCAGAGTGGACAGCCACATTTACAGCCTGAGGATGACATTTGTGCTATCCATTTCGTTACAAATCACAGGAGAGGGGAAACTTTTCAACAAGATTGTGCTCCTTCTCATACTTTAGCCTTCACATCAAAGTTTCTGAAAGCAAAGAAGGTCAAGGTGGTCAGCACAGTCACCAGACATGGCCAGCCCAGTCACCAGCAATAAACATTATTAGGCATGCCTGGGATAAGATGAAGGAGGAGGCATTGAAATGAATCTAAATAATTTTGAGCACTGGGAGTCCTGCCAGAAGTTATTTGTCATTGCAGTAAAGTCGAACACAAATATTATTATTATTTTTGTTTTTTCTTACATAATTTCTGTTAAGTGACAAGACTTTTGTCTAAGCAAAGTCAGACCTTACTGTCCTAATTAAATAGTTAAAAATAAAGGCATGATCATATTTTATTCTGATAAAATAAGCGTAATCCAAAAGTCAAGTTTTATTTGAATTTAATTTGTTGTTCCTAAAACTTTTGTCAGGTAGTGTAGTAGAAAAATAGAAACTTAAAAATTTTCATTTGTTTTTGTACATGGTGCAGCTTTAAGAGTCAAGCTTTAAATAGGAAAATTATTTAAACTCTTTGGTCATTTTTGAGTGAGATGCTAATGGTATAATCCGATTCAATGATCTGTGCTAAGCTAAGTTAAAAGGTCTCCCGCCAGACCCAGAGATCAGCTGAATGGATTAAAAATAATAAAGTTAAACTGTTTAACTGGGAAGTTGTAAAACGAGGCACTTTCTTTCTTTCTTTCTTTCTTTCTTTCTTTCTTTCTTTCTTTCTTTCTTTCTTTCTTTCTTTCTTTCTTAATGCTTACATAGATGTTAATGCTTTTAATTTATAGTAGGTTAGTTATTAAGTGTCAATACTGAATATGACATGGGCCTAGTTAGAACATTTCTGCTGTGGTTTGCATGTGTCAAATTATAAAAGTAGAAAAAATAAATAAACAATATCCTACTTAATAATAATAATAATAATAATAATAATAATAATAATAATAATAATAATAATAATAATAATAATAACAATAATATTCATCATCATCATCATCATCATCATCATCATTAATATTAGTAATATTATTAATATTATTATTAAAGTAGATTTTTTCATTTTTAATTTTTCATTTCCTAATAAATAATAAATATAAATTATTACATAATAAATAGCCTTATTTTATTCATTTATATGATTTATATATGATATTTAAATATGTGTTAGCTTTTGAAAGTGATTTTATTTTTTAGAATAGAATATGTTCCCAAAAATATTTGTAAAGGAAACATATGGCCTATATTTGCTGTTTTTATATATTTTAATTAATATGGAAAACGAGTGCATGTTTTTACCTAAACTAATAGTAGATATTTTTTAACGCATGTACGTGTAAAACAATATAATTTGCACAAATAAATTATGGAGTTCTGCTCTAAAGAAGTTGTTACCACTCCGTTTGGAGCATCATTATGAGCATTTAAAGTTATAACTAATGTGGTACAAATAATGGATTTGCGATACTCGTCACAACATTGTTCTTTTCTCAAATGGTATAAGGAAATTGCACTAAATAGTTCAAATAAGATCTTAATGATTACAAATTAGCCACTAACTCAAAAAGTTACGAATTGCCTTGAAATAGCATTGTACTTTCTTATGTATATCTTAAGTATTTTTTAATCTTCCATTGTGTTCAACAGAAAATAAAAGTAAATAAATAAAAAAAAAGTTTGGAACTAAGATGATTTAAATGGAACCAAAATAGCAATTTTTGGGTGAACTATCCCTTTAAAAGTGGATTTATAAAAAAACTTCCCCGCCTGCATCTGAGTGCCCAATTAAGAGGACTGTCAAATTCCATTACAACAGGCGGCTTTAACTGGAAATCATGCATGTTTAATTGGCATGAGTATTTCTGCTGTTTATTTTGGATTAGAAAGTGATATAAAACCCTAGTAGCAGAGGCTACCTCTACTCAGACAAACAAAGGAACAAAGATTATGGTGTTCAGAAGGTGGCGTATGCTATAAGACAGTTTCCTTTCTATTTTTTCACCTTCTACTATTTGTGTGCGTGTGTGTGTGTGTGTTTTGGGAAGAGTGGATGAAGAAAGAACTAAAGACTACAGCCTCAATCACCTCAACAAAGCTAAAGCTCACTGGACTGGAATAAGTAGAATGTCCTCCAAGCTGTCTGAAACACTTACATTCCAGGTCAGCAATGAACTGTTAACTATTTGACCACTAACCTCCAAAGATTTGATGCTAAGTTGGCAATCACTATTAATGGAATCTGATTCTGTTTCTCATCCGCTACCCATGAAACTTTTAAAAGCTATGATGGAATGCTATCAATTAAGACAGGATTTTCCATGTATTTAGACACAGAAAACAACCGGATAATAGATTTTTTTGTCATGCGTTCCTCAATGTTCCATAAATGTAAACCACACAATTACATTGACTGCATGTGGAAAGGATACTGTTGCTGGCTGGTTAACATGAGGAGGAAGTGTATCTGAGTCCAAGACTCTGGTGTTGTCTCTTGTGTCTTGGCTCAGTTCATTTGTGTCTCATCTGATAGCCCTGTGGAGATGTGCCAAAAGACTCCGACCAACTACTGTCAGACTGCAACATGTTGAGACTAGAGCAGGTAGTCTGAAGAAGAGCAATACATCAGCTGCCTTGATGGACCTCATCAAAAATCCATGAGTAATCAGCCTGCGGGCAATAAAACACTGGTTTAGTCTGTGTTGACATTGTTAGTTATCAATGCAGAGTGACATTAAATCAACATGGAACAAGACATGAAGACAGAATAGTAAGTTTTATTGCAAAAACACACATTTATTATAGTATTTTAAGGATTTTTTTCAAATGAAAAAAAAAAGTTCAGGACAGGATAAAATAGGGAATATTTAGATTTTTAAAAAAAATAGGTATTTCTAATTTCTGTATTTCTGATTTCTATATCTGATTTCTTATTTGATTAAACAAACAATAAAACAGGATTATTGTGAAAAAATATTAAATTTTTAAAGAGTTTTTTTAATTTAATATATTCCTGAATCAATTATTAATTATTGGTTTGGTTATTTTATAAAATGGTTCTACCAATGGTTGTAAAACTAATGATTTTAATGAATTTAAATACATATTAGAACATAAGTATGTAAAGACATTTTTAATTCATCAAGTTGGTTTCAACTTTAAAGATTAAACAGAAAACCCTTCAGTTTATTCAAAGTAAGTTATCATCTACCTCAGAAAAAACATTACTAGGGCTGTTTTACACCAGTAGCAGTGTAAAAGCAATACTCTGATTGCAGATTGCCTTGTATTTTCTCACTGACAGCTCTGTAAAGAAAACAGTAATTTCTAGGTTACCGCTTTGAGGATTTCTGTTAGTAATAGCTATACATTATAAAACCTATCAGCTTGTTAAAGGAATCCAAACTCCAAACTGTATGGATAGAGACCACTTAAATCGCCAGGCAGCTTTGCTCAGTATAAAGTGCTTTTTGTGTACCTGTCACTGCATGGAGAATTTGTATCAAGCCTGACAGGCTTTTTTATACAATAAGTACTGCTGCTTTGTAAAAGCCTATAATGCAATAAATAATAGGCTTCAGCATTTCGAGTCTGAAGATATTAAGGACACAATATAAAAAAAACAGCTCATCCTCTACTCTCATGGTCATGTTTTCCAAGCCGGGCACACATGCGGGTTAAAGTAACCATGGATAACTCTTTGCCCAATGTTCTTGCCAACTGGACCTGGTTCCAGCTAGGTCTGTACCCAATGCTCTTTGTACTCCTGCTGAGTTCCTGGACCTTTCCTGTCTTTTTTAATGACTTACAAAAGACCCTTATCCGTGCAGTTACAATAAATGAGTAATGACATTTTCAAGCTGTAAAAATTATGCAAAACAAGCATAAAGTAGTCATAAAGTAGGCCATTAAGCTTGTGCACCATTATATCAAGTTTTTTAAGTAGATATTAGAAAAGTAACTAATTAACATATGAAAAGAGGAATTATTTTAGAATGGGAAAGATTACAACAACCACAAAAAAATGTTCTGAAAGTTCCAGAAATACAGGTACAGGCCATGAATTTTAATCACTTCACCACTATTGCAGCTACATGGTTTCACTAGTTTGTTACACTGCTCTGAAATCATGTTAAACAGCTTTTTTTCCCAGTCTCGTCAACAGTTTGCTGGCTATAGTGAGTTTTTTTTTTTTTGCCATAACTTTGTTGCCAACAATTTTCCAGAGAATTTCAAACAGGTTTATTTCAGGACTATATGCTGGTCATTTCATTAATTTGTGCTTTTCAGCCAGAATGGGTTTGCAATTTCCACATACAAGCTGTAAACAAAGTAGTGTACAGATCTTTATTATCATCCAAAATACAACGTCTGATAGATGTCATAGTGGTAACATCCACACAATATCAAGGTGTAACAAGATTAGACATTGATATTTTGTTGATTTTAGGTTGATTTTAGGTTGGATGCTGGACATTGACATCAGCCTGATGTTGAGTTCTGACGTCAACCTGATTTTCATTTTCAAACAAAATCCAACATCCCCATGATGTTGGGGTAAGTTGGCGTACAATGTCAATATGGCATCATGTTGACATCTTGTGCCTGTAGGGCATGGTACTTGCATATATTTAAGAATTGTTTGAAAATGATTAGTTTTGTCACTTCAGTTTTCATTCTATAGGGCTCTGATTTAAACAGCCAGACAGTGCACTCTCTAACACTGGCCGCAGATTTTACATGTTGTATCAGGCAAACCAGCTCTAACGTGACCCCAATGTGAGATGACATGGAAGACACCAAACAAACTAGCCCAACAAAAGGTCGCTGACTGCCTTACGGTGCCCAGCATTTGACTGTCAGTTCGGTGTGTCCCGGCCTTAATTTGAATGACATATTGCATGTACAAAAAACATTAACATATCCATAAAAGTTCTAACATATCCACACCTTTATAGATCAGATGCTTTCTTAACGGCCTTTATCACCCTGCTGTCATATTTAATGTTTATTTTGTCATTGAGAAGTAAGAGAGCAGCACACATTTATGTATCCAAATAAACATTGCTCTCAGCAGTATAAATAGCATCCAAACATTTTTATTGTTGTTGTTGTTTCTGGAAAGGTTTTTAGAACTGCTTTTGGTAACACTTTATTTTGATGGTCCATTTGAGTCTTGAGTATTTCTTCAACAGACATTAACTGACTACAAGAAACTTTGCAAGAACATGTCAACTTACATTAAGGCCGTACTCACACTATGTACAGTTGCCTCGAACCGGGCCAAAGTACGCTTGTCCTCCCTCCCGTCTCCCCCGACAGCCCGCACTCACATTACAATCGGGCCTGGGCGTGCTTACGTCATCGATGCTGCGCTGTTCAGTGAGCGCTCTCGCTCAGCACAGTGGAGATTTCTCTAGTTATATCGTTTCAGTCGTTTGATATGCAGTGACATGCAGTTAAATATTTCACCAAACAGTCCTTAGGGATGCGGTGACACGCAGTCAGAAATTTCGGCGAACAGATCCGACACTTTTGACGCTCATAAACAATCATAAAGCTCTCGTGCTGCAGGAATGAGGAGGTTTGCTGATGGTGCGCAGATGTCATGCTGTGAGGTGTCTGCGTCTTTAATAAACTACGGCAGTTTGCGTTCATTGAACAGTAAGAATGATTAATAAATCCATTTGAAACAGTCCCTTAAAAGTCACGTCTTGCTTTAAGTTTCGGGCTTTAGCATGTTTTGCACTCACACACAAGCGTACCGTGCCAAAGCCCAAGTGAACCGCGCTCAGGCCCACCTCTTCCAACCGGGCCAGGGCCGGCCAAGTGAACTGTGCCTGAGCCCGATTCAGCGCTATTACACTTCTCAATCGATCCAGGAAACGGGCCAGGGCAGGGTTCGGATAGCATAGTGTGAGTGCGCCCTAACACTAACCCCAATCCCAACCTAACAGTCTACTTAAAATCTAATGAGAATAAGTTGGCATATAGATATTATGTAACCTAAATTCAACAAACGGACCATCAAAATAAAGTGTGACCCTGCTTTTTACTTCTAATCAAAGAAAAAGGTCTTTGCTGTGACTACGTCAGCAAGAACAAAATAATGTACAGTCTGTCTCTTGTATGTACGTACTTATTAAATGAGTTTCTACCTGCAGTTCACGTAACAGCCACTGGTGTCGCTAATAACAAGACTTGAATTATACATATAGCCCCTTTAATATAAAATGACATTTCCTCATTACTTCACAGCTCTACATCACTACACAAATGTTTTCATCCCATTTATAAGGTCAAATCATTCACATTTCAGGAGCAGAGAGCAGCTCCCCGCTCAGGCTTATTCATCCAGCGCTATAAATTGCAGCCTATGTTTAAATAAACATTTTGCAAACACATTCATCCATTCTATGTAACAGCGCGCCATATTCTCTGATAGCCCAGGGAGTAAATGCTGATGCTTACATGCATTGGATACATGGGTTAAATGTGGAGGGAAATAGGAAAGGGGTTCCACTGGGAGAGTGGAGCTCTCATAGGCGTTTCATGCTCTTTGATCCTTGCTGTGTGGCGAAGCAAGAACCCAATCATTCTTAATCACATAAAGTTAACAGAGCATGGCCTGGTATTTAGCTTTATGTTTATCTGTGTTAATATTAATGGCAGTGAAGAGATCTTGACTCGCAGCGGCAGGTCAGATAGGCAGGTGCAGCAGTGTCTCAAATTTCTTTTTTTCAAAGTCTGTCCACTTTGAAATTTACATATTGGGATCCTTAAATATGCAGTTAGGAAGAATAAAAAAAATGTTCTAATTTCTTTCTTACTACTCCAATTTTGTCTAGTCTAACTATCAATTTAATATTTAATTTTCTCTTTGACTTAGTCCCTGTATTAATCAGGGGTCCCCACAGCAGAATGAACCGCCAACTTATCCAGCATATGTTTAACACAGCGGATGCCCTTCCAGCTGCAACCCATTACTGGGAAACCTCCATTCACACATACGCTGTGGACAATTTAGCCTGCCCAATTCAGCTATAGCACATGTCTTTGGACTGTGGGGGAAACTGGAGCACCCAGACGAAACCCATGCGAGCACGGGGAGAACATGCAAACTTCACACAGAAACGCTAATTGGCCCAGCCGAGACTTGAACCAGCGACTTTCTTGCTGTGAGGTCAACATGCTACCCTTCTGCTACCTACCATGCAGCCTAAAACTTAATAATACATGCCAATAGTTTTGCATGTGAATTTCTTAATTTGAATTTAAATTTGAAACTGAAACTGTTTTTTTTGTTCTGAATTGCTAGACTGCAGATATACAGTTTGTAAAAAAATGTTTCAAGTTTTCAAGATAAAGAGATTTGGGACATCAAATTCAATACTAGGAGTACTACTAGGAGTAGATGATATATAATATTCAGTTTTATTAAATTACATTTGGTAATAACTCAAACGAAAACAATTCAAATTCAGATTGTTTTGGCATATTTGAGCTCCATAATATTCACACTAACTTGATCTTTCAGTTGATGCGGGATCTGGTAAAAAAGCAAAGCTTGTTCAAACATAAATCTTTATTGATCAGATATATTCTTGAATTTGGGATAAAGTTTAAATGTACTTTTTTGTACATATACTATAGTATATATAGTATGTATAGTAGTGCTTGTTATAAATGTTCTATCTGTGCACTTCATTATATTGTAAAATGTAGTTTGTCTCTCATAATCTTTAATCAAATACCATAACCTCCCCTCTTTCCTCAAATTGCCTTTTCTTCACTTACAGTTACATGTATTGCATTTAGGGTGGGGCTATCAGTGTGTGTCTTATTTCTGTCCTTCAAAGTAGCCAGTGGTTTGAACAAATATTCTAAGATTCCTTATTGTAAAATTTAGCTCCTCATTTTTGTTAACATTGG
This sequence comes from Danio rerio, assembly GCF_052040795.2. NCBI lineage: Eukaryota > Metazoa > Chordata > Actinopteri > Cypriniformes > Danionidae > Danio > Danio rerio. The sequence goes on from NC_141038.1 coordinate 25,579,290, forward strand.
GGATTTAAAACACAAAGTGGGCACCAATGGTCATTCCAGTAGACAGTTATCCTTCACAACGGAGTGCAAAATGACATTCAAATCTTTCTCCATCTTTTTGCAACAGCTAACTTCCATTGAATCAATTAAAATCATTCACCATCTTACAGATTTTTTTTTCTCATTTCAGAAACCATTTTAACTAGATCATCATCACGATAAGAGAAAAAAGGACATATTTAACATCTGTTTCATTCTGCCTTTATTCATTATGGTCATTCGTGATGTGTGTTTATTTTATCATTGAGAGGAAAAAGTGCAACATATTTTTAAAATTTCAATCTCAGTAGTGTGTATGACATCTAGATGTGTTATCATTACCTTACCATCATGCATAAACTCATGTGCTAATACCTTGTCTTTTGTATATTACTTAAGCAAAATTGCTAGTAAATCTGCATTTTTATCAAAGCATGTCCATATCAAAATCCATAAACTGAGACATAGAGGCATCCTTAAATATGCTGGTAGTAAGAAAAAAAAAATCTTGTTTCCCTTTTTGGCTACCCTGACTTTGTACGCATTGGTGCTGATAATGAAGTCTAAATACCACTTATAGCAGCGAATTAACAGTAATCAGTATGGCGAGTTTTGAAAAGACTCTTTGATCTGTAACACAGAGCGTGGCTTTCAGGGCCCTGATAGTATCAAGCGAGCCTGGAGTGAAGGACAGATAAAGTAATGTGAGCAGACTCTCCTTTTGAAGCCTCTTCATACCTCACAAGGATCTGCCCTGAGTGACACTCAAGCCATGTGGTTTAACCTACAGACAAGTATGTGCAGACAAATGTTGCCATTGTTCGTGGACAGCCTCGTGGAAAGCCACTTCTCAGAGTGTTTTGCAGCTGTAATTATTACTAGAGATGATTAAGATTATCTACAAAAGAGATGAGAGGATAGCTCTCCTATAAGTAATTGTGTTTTAATTCAAAACTTGAATTATAGTAGTACTGTAGTGGATATAGTTGAGACTAAATGCTTATCATTAAATGTTTTAGATGTTCATGTTAAATTTTTATTATGCTTTTTTTTTTGTTTTACCATACAACAGAATGACAAATACATAATTAATCAAGTTATTCTTCTTCATAAAATGATGTTAAATCTACAGTAAAACAAATGAATGAATGAATGAATGAATGAATGAATGAATGAATGAATGAATGAATGAATGAATGAATGAATGAACGAACGAACGAACAATCTTTTTTTTTTTTAACCAGCATCACATATTAATAAAATCAATCCAACAGTTGGGATGTCCATAATAAAAGTGCACTGTATACTCATTAATGGGAATGCATTAAAGGGGACCTACTGTGCCCCTTTTACAATATGTAAAATAATTATCTGATGTCCCTAGAGTGTATGTGAAGTTCCAGCTCAAAATACTCAACAAATTCTGATTTTATAACTATGAAACTGCCCCTCTCAAGATTTGACTTTAATTGTGCCATTTTGGTGACTCCCAGCCCTCTTTTTGTAAGAGGGCGGAGTTACAAAGGCCAATGTGTCAGCATAGTGGCAGATGCAAAAAGAAGACTAACACCATATGCCAACAAGGGAGAGATTGTCAATAATGGGTGAGGCTTTCCCAAGTGGAGAATATCAATCAAATTGTTTCTGCAGACTGTTTTTTTTTTTAATGTGCCTATAAAATGTAATTAATATTAGAAGCTGGTTATATTCAGAGACTGTTCACATTGAGAGCTTTAAAAAAAAACATTTTAATATTTAATTATGGAAATTACTAATAATGTAATGTGGCAGTGTGCACTTTACTATACAATTATAAAAAATATGTTAAATACTTATCACTAATTTAATTTTTAATTACTACTAATGCTATACCATAAATATCATGCAGTGTTATACATACACTCACCGGCCACTTTATTAGGTACACCTGTCCCACTGCTTGTTAGAGCAAATTTCTAATCAGCCAATCACATGGCAGCAACTCAAGGCATGTAGACATGATTAAGACAATCTGTTGCAGGTCAAACCGAGCATCAGAATGGGGAAGAAAGGTGATTTAAGTTACTTTAAACATGGCATGGTTGTTGGTGCCAGACGAGCTGGATTGAGTATTTTAGAAACTTTTGATCTACTGGGATTTTCACGCACAAACATATCTAGGGTTTACAGAGAATGGTCTGAAAAGGAGGACATATCCAGAGGTCAGAGGAGAATGCCCAGACTGGTTCGAACAGATAGAAAGGCAACAGTAACTAAAATAACCACTCGTTACAACCGAGGTATGGAGAAGAGTATCTCTGAACGCACAACACATCTAACCTTGAGGCAGGTAGGCTACAGCAGCAGAAGACCACATTGAGTGCCAGTCCTGTCAGCTAAGAAAAAGAAACTGAAGCTACTATTCGCACAGGCTCACCAAAATTAGACAATAGAAGATTGGAAAAACGTTGGCTGGTCTGATGAGTCTCGTATTCTGCGGCAACATTTGGATGGTAGGGTCAGAATTTGGCCTCAACAAAATAAAAGCATGGATCCATCCTCCCTTGTATCAATGGTTCAGGCTGGTGGAGGTCTAATGATGTGAGGGATATTTTCTTGGCACATTTTGGGCACATTACTACCAGTTGAGCATTGTGTGAATGCCACAGCCTACCTGAGTATTGTTGCTGACCATGTCCATCCCTTTATGACAACAGTGTATCTATCTTCTGATGGCTACATTCAGCAGGATAACGTGCCATGATATAAATGTGAATCATCTCAGACTGGTTTCTTGAACATGACAATGAGTTCACTGTACTTTAATGGCCTCCACAGTCACCAGATTTCAATCAAGTTGAGCACATTTGGGATGGAGTGGAACAGGAGATTCGCACCATGGATGTGCAGCCAACAAATCTGCAGCAACTGCGTAATGCTATCATGTCAATATGGTTCAAAATCTCTGAGGAAAATTTTCAGTACCTAGTTGAATCTATGCCACAAAGGGTTAAGGCAGTTCTGAAGGTCCAACCCAGTACTAATAAAGTGTACCTAATAAAGTGGCTGGTAAGTGTATATTCATTTATAATTTTTGAACAGGTTTAAACTCTTCTTTTTAAAGATATGTTTTATTTGACCACTATTGTACATATAATGTTTCCCCCTTTAAAAGATGCTAAGAAAAACACTTGCCACAAATGCTATGCATCTGATCCCTATCAACAAGCAGTGAAAAAAATTAATCCATTTTACTCTGTTGATACTCTGATACAGTTGATATTTTGTTGCAAAAATGCATATAAATAAATAAATAATTTGTCAGCCCAAAAAACCTTTTTTAGTTACAATGCAACTGGTAAAATATCTGCAGGTGTATGCAGGTGCAGATATATGTGTTGCACCTTCAGTTATGAAGATTGCTGTAATATGAATTATGTTTTGTTCTGTATTAGCCAAAAATGTAGGCTTCTAGAAATGCACACCTATGACTTCAATGTATATGCAACTGATTTGGAAAAGCTTTACCTCCAAATTGGCCAGAACTGTGCCATCTGTACTGCTTCTTTATGAATATGCATGCAGCGGGATACGACACAGACTGCCCCATTAATAATCTTGTCATCTGATTGGAGGTCTTTTAGGTTTCCCCTCCCTCTTTCCCAAAACACACACACACACACAGACACACACGCACACACAATCTCCCTGATAACATATTTTTTCAGGGTTACAACTTTTCAGCGAAAAGCTGGAATGAGTGAAAAAAGAAAGAAAAAAACAGTCAAAATGGAAAAGCAGAGGCCTTGCTCTCGTGTTATTTTTCTCACCTCTTATTGGGATTAAATGGCGGTGCACGATCTGGCAAGAGAGCCCTGCAATTCCATGTGTAAATAAAGGCGGTCTCTCTCCGTCAAGAGGCCTAAAGCGCCGCCAGAAAGCTGGATGTCAGGGTACGCAAGCTGACCTTGAATAGGCAAGAATCCATCGGCGTGGGGGGAAGGGCTTGTGACGCAAGGTAGCATTTGCAATCTGGGGTTTGGGTTTTGGGCCCTCCAGTCATCAATCATGCCGGGCCTATTCTGTTCTTTGACAGCTCACTACAAGGCTTGACATTTAACACTCAGGACCCTCGACTAGGATCTGTCCAAAGCTCGGGGACTTCAAGCCCCACAGTCAAGTGAAAAGAATGATTTTCTTTCTCTCTTTCACAGGCGCTTTCTCGCTCTCCCTTCCTCCCCAGTCGTTGGCTAAGTAGTCAAAATGAAGCTAAGCAGATACAAATTAATAATTCCCATCTGTAATAGTTCAGTTGGGGTAAATAGCTCCCCTTATACACACAAAAGAAGTCAAGAGGCCTGGAGGCCTATTAAAACATGAAAGTGTAATAGCTGGAGGTGTGGACGAGTGGGTGGGAGTTTGGATTGCTTCAGTGAACCAGGAGAAAGAGAATGCTTAATCTCAACCTCTGAAAGGAGATTATTTTCTTGCCATCTTTATTTTTATATCAATTTGTTGACATTTCGTGTCTTAATTATTAAGAGCGTAGTTCAGCTGAAAATTAAAATGTGCTGTTAATTTAGTCATCAACAGGCCATCCATTTTTTCTTCTGCAACACATTTAAAGAAGAGTTTTAGCTGAAACTATGACCTTTGGTGCAAGTCAGTGTGAGAGGGGTATTGTTTGGTTATTTTACAATACTCCTGCTAAATCACTGCTTTTAAAAATTGGATTCCTGATACTTTACAAAAAGAGAATTTGTTAGTTATTAAAAAAAAAAACGAAATAATAAATTGGAATTGGACAACATAAAAAACACAACTTTGGATTTTATTAATGCATTTGCAAAAGTTGAACAATGATTAATCCATTCTTGACAAAATTATTATTATTATTATTATTATTATAAATAGTAATAGTAATAAATAAATGAACTAACATTAACTAATAGACCATTATTGTAAAGTGTTACCACAATGCCTATAGCCCCTTTCACAGATACAGACCTTTCTGGAAAATTACCGGCAGTTTCCCAGAAAGGTCTGTATGTGTGAACAGGTTCTTTTTAAAAATATCGGTAAATTTGTTCTGGCAATTTTTCAAAAAAAGAAGTTGTAACATTAATGGGAACTTCTAACGCGCTGACGTGAGAAGTCTACTTTAGCCAATCTACTTTAACCGGTTAATGAGAATGAAAGCCTCTTAATATTTTCCAGACACATTTAGCTCCTAGATGTTAGTCAGATAACGTTTCTATGTTCCTTCCAAATGGCAACTGTGTAAAAAATTATCAATAAAATGCTTATGATAAACTGATGTTTGTTTACCTTCAAGCAATGCTTGACGCGTGTACACGTGAAGTGCAGGAGCGCTCCAGTGAGCACACATATTACACATATTATGTACATCTCGACATGCGTAAGTGTTCCTCCATTTGTTTTTATTGAAGTTGTTCACAATACATATTCATCCACAGAATTTGTAATTTTGTCAAATGTGTAAAAATTTAGCTGCAGTTAATGCTTCTGCCTTTGGTAAACCATCTAGTCGGATCTCTGTTACATTTACAAATACAATCGCAGCCATTTTGAGCTCATTTCTGGTTAATGATGCCAGAATTTACTGGTATTTTGGAATGGATGTGTGAATGATCTTTTCCGGAAAAATTCCAGAATGTCCTTGCCTGTGTGAACAGCGCTTTTTGAATTTACCAGTAAAATTTTCCGGTAATTTTCCGGATATTTACCAGTATTATTGTGTGAAAGGGGCTTAGGTTTTGACCTACCAACAGGAATCATGTTTAAGACCGTTAAAATAATGCACAATACGTTCAACTATAAATATGATATTTTAACACAAAGTTATAAGCCTGATGTTTCACATCGAAGGGCCAAGACAGACCAAGTTGACACATCCACATCGCCTCTCATCGGGTTATGTCAGAGCTCATTGATTTAACATGTAGAATTGGTCGTCGGCTGAGGAAAGCGATCTGACTGGTTATTTAGCAATAAATCAGAGTGCAAATGAGACATAATATAATGAGTTATCAAGTAAACTGTTCAAGTCAAGCCGACACATCCACACATTGCCTCTTGTTGCGTTAACATCGGAGCTAATTTGCCAAATTTAACATGTAGAATTGGCTGTAAGCTGAAGAGAGCAATCTGATTGGTTATTGAGCAATGAATCAGAGCATGAGTGTGACATAGTTAAGTGACACAAGTAAAGAATTCATGTCTAGAATGAACACTACGATATGAATTATTAGACATATTTGGAGGAGCAAATCTCTCTGTGGTGAATGATCATTACTGTGGTATGCTACGGAGGTTCTGGTATTCTATTCTAAATGAGAAAACTGCACTTGCGGTGCCTAAAGACACATCCTCCCACTAAATCGCAAAACGCACACTCTTGAATCAGTCAGCTGCCATCAGTTTGGTGTGTTCACGGACAGTTTTTTTGGTCCAGAGATAACCAGATGGTAGCCGACGAAAAGCGACAACACAGTTTCGTTGGTGCTGGTTGTTTGGTGTTGGCTTGGTGTGTCCAAGCCTTACGTCCAAGTCTACAATGCAATAACTTGCTGCGTCTTCTTTTTATTTTTATTTTTTACAAGTGCTATGATTGTAAAAAACATTTTTGAAGTAATTTAAAATACAGTAGCTTACATTAATTATTCCATTCACACATGCAGTTGTCATCTCATTGAATCTATAGTTATTGCAGTCTTCAGTATAGAGTGTTTTTTGCAGTTGGCCATGTTAGAGAGCAAAACAAAAACAATGCCACTAACCTGAATTAAACTTGCATATATTTGCCAGGTATTGTAACTTTTTAGGCTGTTCTAAATAACTAAAATAAACTTTTTTAATGCAAAAGTCCAAAAATCAAGCACAATGCATCCTATTAAATTCAGTTTGTCAAAATATTACACATTTTCTTGTATTGCAGACTGCTTGAGTTCAAGTTCAGAGAAACAAGAATTCACAAGAGAGATAAAAGAAATTTAAAAACAAGGTAACAATTTTTTTCTTATAATAGCTTTTGAAAACACTATTGGCTGGGTTCAGGGAAGGGTTTCGCTAGGTGACCTGACAAGCGCCACCTTCACGTGGATATGGACAAGAAGGATGTTCATTTATTTTCTTTTTGGCTTAGTCCCTTTATTAATCTGGGGTAGCCACAGCAAAATGAACCACTATCTTATCCAGCATATGTTTTATGCAGCGGATGCCCTTCCAGCTGCAACTGGGAAACCCCCATACACTCTCATTTACACACAAACACTAATTCACCTGTAGTGCATGTCTTTGGACTTGTGGGGGAAAACGGAGGAAACCCACGTGAACACAGGGAGAACATGCAAACTCCACACAGAAATGCAAACTGACCCAGCCGAGGCTCAAACCAGCGACCTTCTTGCTGTGAGGCAACAACGTTACCCACTGCGCCACCGCACTGCCCTGACAAGAAGGATGTGCATCTAAAAAACATGTTAAAAAGGATTCCTAAGTAATGACTTTTTTAACATTTGCAAAAATTTAGACAGTGCCCTCTAGTGGATTTGTCATCAAAAATATTTAAAAAATTGCACCCAGAGGAACGTATTTTACATTTTCCAATGAAGTCAATACAAATATGTCCAATGTAGTAATGCAAAATCAAGGTAAAACTTTTATATTTGTTTTTGAAAACACTGTTGGTTGGGTTCAGGGAAGCATTAATATTGGTGGCAAGTAATACCTTCATGTGGACATGGACAAGAAAGGTGTGTATCAAAATGTATAAGAAAACGAAAGTATTGATATTGTATTTTAGTATTAAGTAAGCATTGTATTTCAGATTTGCAAAAATGTAGACTGTGCCCTCTAGTGGATTTGACATCAGAAATGTGAAAAAAATTGTACCCACTGAAACATATTTTACATTTTCCAGTGTAGTCTGAGGCACATATTTCTCATGAGCCTGGGCTGATTTTTTTATTTTTTTAATTTTTGGAACATTTTGCTTTCAGATGCACTTTTTTCCTTCATTTTTGTTTATCTAGAAAGGTGTTAAATGTTATTCATGCTCAGATGAGTGAAAACACGAAGGCAGTGTGATCTACAGCACTCATCTGATTAGGCTTTAGCTGCCTGTGGCGATAATATGATCAGTACATAAAGTTGGCATTTATAGTGATTACATGTTAGCTCAGTGAGGCCCATTAAAGTGAAAAGTGTGCCAAAAAATGTTTGATCCAAAATCGTGGATCCTTCTGTCACCCTCACAAAAAAAAAAAAAAAACACACACCCAAACACGCAAACACACACTTACATATATTATCAGAAATAAATCCCACTAAAAATTAATTAAAACTTCATATTTACATGCATTTGAATGTTTTATTTATTTTTTATTTATTTATTTGGCCCATTAAATATAATTACAGCACTAATCTGGTTTTTCATATCTCTCAGCAGTAAATGAGCTTATGGTCTTCTGTCCTACAGTTGGCTTTGCTGTTTTATAGGTCAGTAGGTCGCTTCAAATAGATTAATATCCTGAAAAAAGGACTAGTCAAATCAAATGAAATATTCTAGAAAAGCCATGTGTTATCGAAAGGGACTCGTGTCAAATTCAGCCACTTCAAGCCTTTTTTTTTTTTTTTTGCTGTGTGTTGGGTTGAAGAGACATGTGGGCATTGTAACTGTCACTGAGCACAATGTCTTGGTGATTGGGATGTTGAGTGTGTGGGAAGTTAAAAGTGTTAATATGATAAAACTATGTACAAATAAAGTAAAATAAACAATGCAAATAATAAATATATAAATATAAAATGGGTGACCCGGTTTCCCCCACAAGTCCAAAGACATGTGGTACAGGTGAATCGGGTAAGCAAAAAATTGTCTGTAGTATATGTTTGTGAATGAAAGTGTATGGGTGTTACCCAGTACTGGGTTGCAGCTGGAAGGGCATCTGCTGCATAAAACATATGCTAGATAAGTTGGTGGTTCTTTCTGCTATGGTGACCCCTGATTAATAAAGGGACTAAGCCGAAAAGAAAATGAATGAATGAATGAATGTTAAACAATAGGGGATTTCCTACAATGTGAGCAACAAAATGGAACCATTTAAGTGAAGTTTATTTATAAACTAATTTGGAGTGAAAATCATGCTTATTATTGACCGCTGATGGCCCCGCATTAGCTTAAGCATGATTCACTAATCGGATAGTTTCTAACTCATTATAAACAACCAGAGTTCCTTATCTCAGTCATCTTCGGCTTGAAGGCGGCCCAATGGTTAGCACTGTTACCTCACAGCAAGAACGTGACTGGTCCAAGTCTCTAACAGGCCAGTCAATGCTTCTGTGCGGAATTTACACGTTCTCTCTGTGCTGACGTGGGATTCCCTCAGGCTCTCTGGTTTCCTCCCTCAGTCCAAAAACTTGCGACATAAGTGATTTGACCAAACCAAATTAGCACCATAGACAAGCTTTTAATCAGCAGTATATCTCTCAGTAGCAATCCCGAATTTGTCATTAAAACAGCAGGGGTTGGCAAGGGGTGTTCTCGAGAGTTACCTGAGCTCAAACTCTCCTCTCACCTTGAAAAACGGGAGAGACGCTGCTTGCATGAAAACTGCTTCAGTGTTTTCAGTTATAGTAATGCACATTTTATATTGTCAGTAAAGAAAACGGCTTTGTAATGGGTAAATAGTAATCCAGTTGATTACTTATTACAGAAAAAAGTGTTGCCATAAGTAACGCTGTTTATTTTGAGCACTGTTATTCCCATCACTGATAATAAAGTTTAAAAATACTACAATAAAATTGTCTGAATAAGAAATTCTGATTCTGACATTTTCATTTTTCTGACTTTATAATAAAAATGGGCAACACGGTGGTGCAGTGATTAGCACAGTCCCCTCACTGCAAAATGGTCGCTAGTTCGAGCCCCGACTGGACCAGTTGGCATTTCTGTGTGGAGTTTGCATGTTCTTCATGTAGTCCCTTGATGAATAATGGGTCTAAGCTGAAAAGAAAATGAATGGATGAATGAATAATAAAAGTGACTAACTATAAGAGTAACAGAATAGAACATTTATTCGTTTTTTTTCTGCTTATTCCCTTTTTTAATCTGGGGTTGCCACAGCGGAATAAACCGCCAACCCATCACTGGAAAACGCACTTACACTTAAACCGAAACACCCGGAGGAAACCCACGGGAACACAGGGACATCATGCAAACTACACACAGCCAACTAACCCAGCCGAGGCTCGAACCAGCAACCTTCTTACTGTAAGGCAATCGTGCTATCCACTGTGCCACCATGATGCCCCAGAATGGAACATTTATTTATTAATTCAACTACAGTACTTATATTTATACACTCACTCACCTGACAAAAGTATTTGAGATTGAGACTGCATTAAACTATGCAACACACAAGGCATAAGATGCTTAATGCGATGCAATAGTCAGTATGCTCATATGGTCAGTATGCTTATGTATTGTTTGTCAAACAAACAAACACATTTTGTACGAATAAATGAATGAATGAACATATACATATTGCACATGAAAGTGCATTCATTACAAAATTCCAAATTGTAAATATCGTTTTGAAAGCATACAAACACAGGCACACAAACAGATGCACAAAAGCACACTTGTACACACGCCAGCACACATGCTCACACTAGAGCTCTATATGTGTTAAGATCCCATGTTTTGTGCCTGTGGCGTATAAATTCACTGGTTGCCCTGTGCTTCCTTATCTGTTTGGGGAATTTGCTTGTGGATGCCGATACCATCTCCTCACTGCCAGAGGAGTCTATTCATACTTGTATGTTCGGGGCTTGATGGCTTCTTTTGGGCTTCCTTGGTCTCAGAGATAGACATTTCCTCTTTTATCTTTCCACGCTCTGCTAGCTGAATACTAAACATGCCTCCAGACAGACCAAACGTCTTAACAGCAGAGCTGGCCAGCATTGTTTGCCTCACCATTGTACACACTCGTCAGGATTCTGAGGGGAACCGAACAGCTTAAAAAAAAAAAACAGCTTTCCCTCCATACATGTGGCTAAGCTCTTTACCGCTATGGAGACTTGTGAGCTTCACGGCCCTTACTGGACCAGCTGACCAGTTGCATTGATTATGTTTAGGTACAAACTTGAAGCATAACCATGCAAAGGTTGTAGACGTTGACTCTATGTTTTTTGGATATGTTTATTTATTTATGTTTTTTTTTTTTACCTTCTGAAAGCATTTACACATTATAATTGGAGAAGACATTACAACAAGATTCCAGTGGTTTAGTCTTCTTAGCATTTGCATTAAAATGTTTCATTTTAGTCAATGAATCTATTGTAGATACATTAATTCATTCTGTACTTATCTTGAAAAAATACCTGCACTTCTCCATGATTTCATGTGCAATGACTCTAACAATGCAATCTTAACCACCCTTAAACCTACCCATACAACTAAATCTGTCTCTTAAGATAATTGTATAACCAGCACAATTGGAACAAAAGTGCCTCACAATACAACATGAACACAATAAGTATACTCAACCTATCTATTCATTTATATCTTTGTTTTATTGTTTGCATTTGTATGAACTGACAACAGTATACTGTATTAAAAATATTTACTTAACAACATTACAGTACATTCAGTAAATTACTGCGGCCGAGAGAGATTAACATGCTGCAATTTAAGAAAACACGCACAATTACAAAAAATGGCAGCAAATTAAGAAAAGATTGTCTGTTTGACAGAACACATGATGCAAATCCTCACAACACATGAACATTTAAAAAAAAAACACACACAAACAAATAAAAAAACACGCTGCATTTTCTCACAACACTTTCAAATATCTCAAATCCTAAAATAGGACGGACCCGGCTATTTAAGTTATGGTTATTTAGGCATAGATAATGTGCATGCGTTGCGAGGATTTGCAGCACATGTGCTGTCAAACAGATGGAGATCTTTTCTTATGTGTTTTCTTAAATTGCAGCTAGTTCAGCTCTCTCGGTCACAGTAATAAATATGTAATTTGTACCAGTGTAAATATCTAATTACTTAAGCTTGATGTTATTTTTTTCATTTCTCCAGAAGTTTTGGCATAATCACACTTGCCTTCCATCTCAAATGAAGCAAAGTTGTTTTTTTAATGCACAAACAAAATAAGTGCATTTCAATTACACATGGAATCAAAACTGACCATGCACTCACAGAAATAAAGGTACGTGAGCTGTCACTGGGGTGGTACTTTTTTAAAATGTACACATTTGTACTTAAAGGGTCCATATTGCTACCTCAAAATGTATTAGTACCTAAAAAATTAAGGGAACACCTTTGTACTTTTTAGGTACTAATATATACCCTTGAGGTATTATTATGGACCTTTTAGGTACAAATTTGTACCTTTTGAGAAATACCACCCCAGTAACAGCTGGCGTACCTTTATTTCTGAGAGTGTAGAGTGACAATAGATCAATAAACTCACTACAGTTTGACATATATTTCAGCTGTTGGACAGCATGATGTACCTTTTATTTGGTGAGAATTTAGTTGTCTAGATAGCAACTATGCAGTTTATTTATAGCGATAGTGGTTATTTTAAATATTTATCATTTCAGAGATTCAACGCTTCGGTGGAAATCAGTCTGTCATACTAAGCAAAGACGGTTGTGCAACAAGTTTTCTGCTGTTCAGACGTCAGCTGCAGATGTGAATGAAAAGCGGAGGAAAGTAGTTCCTTGTTCCATTTCCTTTTTTATATACATGATTATGCTGCCAAATTATTGTATAAATGCATTATTACTCGCAGTGTGATATGGCTGTATATTTTCACTGGTGGGACACCAAGGCACTCGTGGCCTCGAGCCAACGCATGCCTCCTACCAGCGCCGATATACAGCCATATTCTATTGCTACTCGTGTGACATTGCTCACATATATATTTATATACAGTTGAAGTCAGAAATATTAGACCCCCTGAATTATTACCCTCCAGTTTATCTTTTTCCCCATTTTCTGTTTAACTGAGAGCAGTTTTTTTTTCAACACATTTCTTAGTTTTTATAACTAATTTTTAATAACTGATTTATTTGATCTTTTCCATGATGACAGTAGATAATATTTTACTAGATGTTTTTCAAGACACTTCTATACAGCTTTGAGTGACATTTAAAGGCTTAACTTGGTTAATTAGGTTAACTAGGCAGGTTAGGGTTATTAGGCAAGTTGTTGTATAACAAAGATTTTTTCTGTAGACTTTCCAAAAAATATATAGTTCAAGCGGCTAATAATTTTGACCTTAAAATGTGTTTTTTTTTTTTTTTTTAATTATAAACTGCTCTTATTCTAGCCAAAATAAAACAAATAAGACTTTCTCCAGAAGAAAACATATTATCAGATTTACTATGGAAATTTCCTTGCTCTGTTAAACATCATTTAGGAAATATTTAAATAAGAAAAAATCAAAGGGGGGTAATATTTCTGACTATATAATAATAGTATATTTATAAAGTATAACAGTATCATTTCCTTTTTATTACTTCTTTGTATTGTTCTTCTTTTTATGTGATCAGCAGCCATTCTTCGCCTGCTTCTCCTTTAATAAGTATGTTTTTTTTTGTATTGTAGAGCACATGCAGCTTTTTATTTATCTTTCTTTCACACTTTCCAAGCAAAACTACATAATATGCTTAGATGTTATATCTACTCTTCCCTAGCATCAATGTCTAAATAAAGGCCAAATATATCATTTCTTTTAGCCTGAACATCTTTTTCTGATCCCTGGCCAAAGTAACGTAGCAACAGTAGGTATGCAACATCAAAATAATGCAACATACTTTCAGTAAATAATAATAATAATAATAATAAAAAATAAAAATAATTAATAAATTCACATAATTTATTTTATTGGGTCCCCTAGGTGGTGCCACGTGAGTGAATCTCCCTCCTCAACCCTTTAATACCACAACATACACACACACATACTCAGTTTGCTCTGGTTTATCAGCAGAGCCGACACCTCTTTTTCCAGGAAAGATTCATCAGATCATGGTCATCCTGTCCACAATGAAGCAGCACCATATGGTTGTGTCTTAAAGCCTGAGCATGTACAGCTTAATGACAGAGCGGATGGTCAAGGCAGAATGAGGGATAGCGGGAGGAGGGAAGAGCTGTGGGACAGAGAGATAAAAGGAGAGAAAAAAGAGAGAGAGGGAGAGAGAGCTCATACTCTCATCAACCCTTTAACCTGGAAAGCTGTCATACGGCCAGCTTGAAAAGGATGAAATGTCACAAATTCCTTGTCTACTAGTATGTAGCAGGTGTTTCTGGCTTAATATAATTCAGACTGTCTATAATCAAAACAGATTTGATGCACAAGAAAAAGCTGTAAGCGGATTTAACACTAGAACTGCTGAAATTCTATAACTACCAGAATGGAGATAAAAGTCATTCTAAACCGAATTTTTATTTTTATGTTTTGGCCAGGTCATATTTACATTTAAGCTTCAACTGGGATTGTAATGTGTCATTCATTCATTCGTTCGTTCGTTCATTCGTTCGTTCGTTCGTTCGTTCATTCGTTCGTTCGTTCGTTCGTTCGTTCGTTCATTCATTCATTCATTCATTCATTCATTCATTCATTCATTCATTTATTCATTCATTCATTCGTTCGTTCATTTGTTAGTTCGTTCGTTCGTTCATTTGTCCATGCATCCTTTCATTTGTTTGTTTGATCGTTCATTCAATCATCCATTCATCCGTTTATCTGTTCATTCATTCATTCATTCATTCATTCATTCATTCGTTCGTTCATTTGTTAGTTCGTTCGTTCGTTTGTCCATGCATCCTTTCATTTGTTTGTTTGATCGTTCATTCAATCATCCATTCATCCGTTTATCTGTTCATTCATTCATTCATTCATTCATTCGTTCGTTCATTTGTTAGTTAGTTCGTTCGTTCGTTTGTCCATGCATCCTTTCATTTGTTTGTTTGATCGTTCATTCAATCATCCATTCATCCGTTTATCTGTTCATTCATTCATTCATTCATTCATTCATTCAGTCAATCATTCATTCATTCATTCATTTTTAATTGGATAAGTGCTGACGTCCAAAAAGCTTGTATCCCTCTTTGTGTATGATAAATGGGAGCAAAGCCTTTTTGCGACAGCGGAAATACTGTTGTTGAAAATCTAAATGCCAACTATTAATTTTTAAAGCAGAATATTTCATAGGTAAAAACAATATTATTTCCCCCAGGGGTCTATGACTTTTGGACATTAAAACTTTTCTGGATTTCTTGGAAGGATGCAGGTCACTGTGCAATCATTATGCAATGTTATGCTAGGATAGGTAATTATAAATAACAAGCCACAAAATTCAAATTTCAAAGTTTTTACTTCACCAACAACCCCAAAACCTGCTATTGTAGCTAATTTAAAGCTAATAGCTTTAAAAAAATAGTATAATAAAAACCTCAGCAATATAAAATTGAACCCTGTATGTACACAAATATGAAATTCTTGTGCTAAAATTAGTTAAAACAATGTTAAAGTTAACATTGAGGCTTTTCAAATATTCAGAAATCCCAATGCAAACTCATGGCAATTTTTTTTTTAATTAGTGGCTAATTCCCTAAAAATCTCCCAATGAGGGGAAGAGTTAGGGGTGAGGTTTGGGTATATGCTTCCTTTTCAAAATCTGACATTTTCATATGAATTAAATCATGAATTTATACAAATGAACGAATGTTACATTTCCTCATGTTAACGGGCGAAAAATCCTTTTTGTTTTGTAATTTTAGCAAAATATATACAGTTCATATTAGCCCTCCTGTGCAATATTTATTCTTTTTAAAATATTTCTCAAGCAATATTTAACAGATTAATGAAGTTTTCACAATATTTTCTGTGATATTTTAATAAGTAATAAAATTGAATAAGTCCTTTTTGTTTTGTTTGAGCTAGAATAAAAGCAGATTTTAATTTTAAACCTTTTTAAGGTCAATATTATTAACCCCCTTGAGTAATATTTTTATTTGACTGTCTACAGTTATATGTATAATGACTTGCCTAATTATCCAAACTCACAGTTAACCTAAGCTGAATACACTTTAAGCTGAAGACTGGTATCTTGAAAAAAAATCTAATTATATAAAATATGATGTATAGACTTCATGGCAAAGATAAAAGAAATTAGTCATTAGAAATTTGGTGGCTTACTGCTCGCTATAACATTTTATGCATTCGTCGTCTCCATAAAAACATGCAAGTCAGTGGGGTGCTTAAACAAAGCACCACCAGAAAGTAATGTAAAGCCGCCAAAACATATTCGTCCAGGCCCCATTCCCCTCTGCAAATACACACAGCTGCTTGCAGAGAATCCTGGGATGTGTCTACACAGCCAGCCTCACAACCTAATGAATGTTTACTCAAGCTGATTCAAACTGCATGACATTTTCATGATTTGGACTCACCCAGTGATCCCTAAACATCGCTGCGTCTATGGTTAATGACCACTTATGGCACCATGACCTTTCCATCTTACAAGAACTTTATTTGATTACCGAATTCTAAGTGGATATTAGAGATTATACCGATAACGGCCGCAGTAGATGAAGTAACAATGGCACTACACTAACATTTAATTCTTGAACATGGCAGGATGGTGATGATGTTTAAGCAGCGTTTACCAGTGTTGGGTTACCAGTGAGTTTTTTACATTTGTATATAAGTGGAAATAATGCTGGTGTGTTTAGAGAATATATCTATATACATGTATATTTTTAAGAAGATAATTTGAAGAATGTTGGAAACCAGCAACAATTGACTTTCAAAATAATAATAAAAAAAACATAGAAGTCAATGGTTACCAGTTTTTGCCATTTTCAAAATTTCTTTTTTTTTTTTTTAATTGATGAAAAAAACTTGAACAAGTCTAGAACAGGTGAATGTTGCAACACAGGCTCATTCTGAAATTGTCGCCCTACAGTATATACATTTCTGGAAATAGTGAATTACAGTATGTAGCAAGAATTACGTAATAAATGAACACTGCAGGGCTGTTTGACCTCTGTGTGGACGGCTTTGTCGCTTCTACCAGTTTGTCCAGTTAGCTCGCCATGTACGTTTGTGGACTTGAGAGGTAGAGAGCAGTTGACCACGATGATGGGGTTTGAGTCTGGCGAAGAACAGTTCCAGAAAGCAGGTAAGAAAAAAACAAAAGCCAAAAAATTAAATAAACAGGTAAATAACAAGAGAATGTGGGAAATTCTGAAAACGTGGAAAAAAATCAGGTTAGGGCATTTCTTTTTCTTGTTTGCTTTTTAAAACTGTCAGTTGGATTTAGAGAAGTGGGTGGGTGGGTCAATCTGTGCTTTTGAAAACACTATTGGTTGGGTTTAGAGAAGGAGGAGGGTGGGTCAGTAGATCAGTCAGTCAGTCAGTGGACAGCGGCCTCTGGTAGTTTTGTGTGAAAAGAGCTGTTGTGAATGGCATTTGCGAGAGAAATTTGACATCTTACAAAGCATACACAGCAGCCCCCGATGAGTTTATGGGAAAAAAACTGCAAAAAGCGTAGGTCCTGGGATATACTGTATTTGCCGCTCTCCAGAAATGCGGTACATTTTCAGAATGAGCCTGGGTTGGAATAAATAGTAACATACTTTTAATTTTTGGGTGAACTATCCCTTTAAATGGGATCAACAGTTATGCTGGTATACTGTCAATTCATTCATTTATTCATTTTCTTGTCGGCTTAGTCCCTTTTATTAATCCGGGGTTGCCACAGTGGAATGAACCGCCAACTTATCCAGCAAGTTTTTTACTCAGCGGATGCCCTTCCAGCCGCAACCCATCTCTGAGAAACATCCACACACACATTCACACACACACTCATACACTACAGACAATTTAGCCTACCCAATTCACCTGTACCGCATGTCTTTGGACTGTGGGGGAAACCGGAGCACCCGGAGGAAACCCACGCGAAGGCAGGGAGAACATGCAAACTCCACACAGAAACGCCAACTGAGCCGAGGTTCGAATCAGCAACCCAGCGACCTTCTTGCTGTGAGGCAACAGCACTACCTACTGCGCCACTGCCTTGCCCCTACTGTCAATTAACAAATGGTGAGTTTATGGTGAGTTTATCAAAATGGAGACTAATGATGACAATCTGTCCATTTTTAATGTAAAGCAACCATATGTAAAAAATGATGAGTATTATAATTTTAATGTAAAAAAAGTTTACATTTTGAACCTTTTCATCAGGACAAGAAATCAAGCATGACTAGAATACGTTTAAACAGAAGAATTGATGTAGGCCTAAGCGTTTTATAAAATGATAAGCTTCACTTTTCTGCTTTGAAATCTTTCAAAAATTGGCCCCTTTACTTCAAGGTTACAGAGAGAGACTTACAATGGAAGAAAGTGGGGCCAATTTTTGAAGATGTTACAGTATGTCGTCATGGCAACGAAGTTGAAAATTGGATGTGACTTGACCCAGAAAAGGTTTGCAAGTGCTTTTTGACACTACAATTACTATAACAAGCATAATGTTTACATTAAATGGGTACACACCTGAAAACATGAGTAAAACATGGCCCCATTTTTTTACAATATAATTGCTTCACTGTATTGTAATAAATAGTTCTTATTTATTGTATTTTATTATTTGTTTTCTTAAATTATTACTATATTTAGTTATGTCATTTGTGTAAGAAAGATTATAAATGAAATGGTTTTTAAACAGAAAACAATGTGTTTAATGTTAAAGTTGTTTCTGTATATTAACTTCCATTGCAAGTAAGAGCTTTCTGTATACTGTACATTTGGTCTTTTTAATAATAATAATAATAATAATAATAATAATAATAATAATAATAATAATAATTATTATTATTATTTTTATAATAATAATAATAATAATAATAATTATTATTATTATAATTATTATAAAAACAACAACAACAATAATAATATATTTTTATTATCAATTACTATTATAATAACTTATTACTACATTATTTACAATGTATTTTACTATAATACTAAATTACTATTTACTTTGATATTTATCTTTAAATTTTAATGTTTTTAATTAGCATTTACTTTTCATTAAATAAGTAAAAAGGCCAACAGGAAAATATATAAGCAAACAAACAATTGAACAAATAAAAATATTAATGAATAAGTAATTTAATGTTAATTTGGATGCAAATCAAATGTAATTTTAAACAGAAAATGCAAGCAATTTTTTAGAAAGTAAAATAAGTTGTAAGTACAGTATAAGCATTACGAACATACTTTCAAAACTTACGACCAGCTATTAATCTTCATAGTGTTCATAAAAGTAGTAGCAGTCTTACAGTAGTAATATTATATTAAATTTAATAAATATACAAATAAATTATTGTTAAACCAAAAATCTTTATTTTGATGTTTGCAGCAAAAGTTTACATTTTCAACAAACAAACAAATTAAAAATTTAGAAACAAAATTTACATTAAAGTATTGTAAATAATTCCTTTACACAGGTGAAAAATGGAGTATGCTGTGCAAGTGTAATGCTGGAAACCATTTCAGATATCATTATGATTGATAGAGCCCAGCGTGGTCTATAAAGGGTCTACAAAGAGATAATCAGAAAGAACATGTTTGTGCACACACACACACACGCACACACCAAAACTCATCCCCACAGACGACTCTGTCTGCCGAATTATGAAGCGGTCAGGATCACTGATGATGAAATTCTGAAGGTCGCCCATAACAAGAGGCACCTTACAGGGTCACGACCTCTCTCTGCCTGTGTGTTTTATTCGCTGTTCACCCACCCAGACAAGCCAACGTCGCCTTCCCAACCTTTCTGTTTGTGAGCAGGGTAGGGTTCGAATACGGAGTCTGGGCGGGGGGGAGTTGCTTTACACCCCTGTTTATCTGCTCCTGACCTCTATCCAGCAATTGTGCAGTTGATAAGAGGAGGGCAAGCCTCATGATGCGGACGCTGCCGGATATCAGGCCTGTATCCTTGTGAAATTGATTACTCCTGCCTGGGGTGCGTGCAGAATATAATAAATAGAGATGACACAGACGGCACACGCTGATGGGCAACCGCCTCGCCAATTACCTGCTGCCCACTTAAAAACAGAGGTCAGAAGGGGCGGAAGGCGGGGAGAAGGGAGTTATGGTTATTTTTTGGGTCCTCCCGTAGGAGCAGGAGCATGTGGATTTACCTGCTGTGTGTTTCCATGTGTGTGTGTTTGTTTTTGTGTGTGTGGTTGTATGAGTGGGCAAAAACATACTGTGAGCTGACATGAGGCCTTATAACAGGCAGGTCTTTGCTGCTAGTAATGTTGTTAATGAGAAAAGGCCACTGGGAGACCTCTGAGTGAGTGAGTGAGTGAGTTAGTCATATAATGATTGAAGGAATAATTGAGTGATTGAGTTACTGAGCAAATAAATGAGTGTGTCAGTGAGTGAATGTGTAAGCAAGTAAATGAGTGAGTGAATGTGTAAGCAAGTCAAAGAGTAAGTGAATCAGTGAATGTGTAAGTGAATCAGTGAGTCAGTGAATAAATGAGTCAGTGACTGATTGTGTAAGCGAGTCATTGAGTGAGTGAGTGAGTGAGTGAGTGAGTAAGTGAGTGAATGAGTGAGTGTGTGAGTAAGTGACTGAGTGAATCGGTAAGCGAGTGAATAAGTGAGTCACTGAGTGAGTGAGTGAATGTGTTAGTGAGTGAATGTGTCAAGGAAAGAAAGGAACTTACAGAAAATCATGAAGTGGCATATTCCCATACTTGGAATATGTGAGAGAGTCAATGAGTGATTGATTGTTTGAGTTAACGAGTGAGTGAATCGGTAAAGGAGTAAGTGAATCGGTGAGCGGGTGAGTCAATGAATAAATGAGTCATTAAGTGAATGTGAGAGTGAGTAAATAAGTGAGTAAGTGAGTAAATAAGTGAGTAACTAAGTGAATAAGTGAGTCATTGAGTGAGTGAGTAAATAAGTGAGTGTGTGTAAGTGAGTGACTGAGTGAGTGAGTGAACATGTCAAGGAAAGGAAGAAACTTACGGAAAGTTGTGGCATATTCCCATATTTGGATTATGTAATCAAGTCAATGAGTAAGTGATTGAGTGAGGGAGTCAATGAGTGAGTGAATCAGTAAATGAGTGAGTGAATAAGTGAGTGAGGGAGTCAATTAATGAATGAGTGAGTGAGTGAGTGAATGTGTGAGCGAGTCAATGGGTAACGGAGTGAATAAGCTAGTGAATGAGTGAGTGTGTGAGTGTGTGAAGGAATAGTGAAGGAATAAGAAAGTGAGTGAATGAATGAATAGGTTAATGAGCAAGTGAATGAGTGAATGAATGAATGAATGAATGAATGAATGAAAGCGTGAGTGAATGTGTAAGTCAGTGAGTGAATGTGTTAGTAAGTGAGTGAGCGAGCGAGTGAGTGAGTGAGTGAGTGAGTGAGTGAATGTATCACGGAAAGGAAGAAACTTATGGAAGTCATGACATGCGGCATATTCGCATACTTGGAATATGTGAATGAGTCAATGAGTGAGTGAGTGAGTGATTGAGTAAGTGAGTGAATGAGTGAGTCATTGAGTAAGTGAATGTGGAAGTTAATGAGTGCGTAAACATAAGTAAATAAAAGAAAAATAAAGTGAGTGAATTAATGAATTAATCAATGAATTAATGAATGAATGAATGAATGAACAAACAAACAAACGAATGAATGAATGAGCGAGCGAGTGTGTGAAAGAATTACTAAGTGAGTGAACATGTTATCTAGTCAATAGGTGAGTGAATGTATGAGTGAGTGAATGAGTATGTAATGAGTGAGTAAATGAATGAGTCAGTGAGTGAATGAATGAGCAGTGAGTGAGTAATTGTGTGAATAAAATGAAGGAAGGATAGGAAGTCATGAAATGTGTGAGCAAGTAAATAAGCGAATGAGTGGGTCAGTGAGTGAATGAATAAGTAAATAGTTGAAAAAAAGGAAGGAACGGGTCCCATACTTAAAATATGTGAGTAGGTTAATGAGAGAGTGAATGAATTTGTCAGTGAGTAAATGTGTAAGCAAGTTATTGAGTAAATGTGTGAGTAAATGAAGGAATAAGTGAGCTTATCAATGAACTTGAATGAACAATGAACTGAGTGACTAAGTGATTGTGTAAACAATGTCTATGAGTGATTCAATTAGTCAGTGAGTAAGTGAATGAATGAGTGAGTGAATAAGTGAGTGAATGAGTAAGTAAATGAGAGAGTGAATGAGTGAGTATGTGAGTGAGTTAATGTGTGGCCATGTATGGTGACCCATACTCGGAATTTGTGAGTGAGTCAATGAGTGAGTTAGTAATTGAATGAGTGAGTGATTGAATGAGAGAGTGAATGAGTGATTGGATAAGTTAGTGAGTGAATGAAGGAATACATTAATGAATGATTAATGATTTTTAAATGCACTGATGTTAAGACAAAGCAGTGTATCTTTCTTTTCTTGCTTCTCAATCTGCTAATGTAAATCCCTCATATGGTGTAAGCAAGTGTTATCACTTTCATCATGACGCACAGTGGCTCTCATTCAGGCCTGGTCATTTCCTGTTGTCCTCGTGGCCAAATGTCATGCATGATGATCAAGGACACCGGCACAACAGTCTGGCAAGGCTGAGGTTTCGGTTGTCTAATTCACTTCGCTGGCAACAGGACATCAGCTCTCTATTTAGTTTGCACTCTTTCCACTGTGATATAACTGGGACTAGAGGACTAAATGTAGATAAGTACATTTAAAATGTGCAGATATATATATATATATATATATATATATATATATATATATATATATATATATATATATATATATATATATATATATATATATATATATATATAATTAACAAGGCAATAATAAATGAATGAATTAACAAAAAGACAAATAAATAATGTTTCTTTTTTATTGATTCTTTTTTTTTTTGGCTTAGTCCCTTTATTAACCTGGGGACGCCGCAGCGGAATGAACCACCAACTTCTCCAGCATATGTTTTACACAGCGGATACTCTTCCAGCTGCAACCCATCATTGTGAAAGTTTCTTTATTATTATAATTAATTTTACTTAAGACAGAAATAAACGTATTCTGAAATAATAATATTGTATACTCATTAATTTATTCTTGCTTCAATAATAAGAATGGTCCATATTAATGGTGAATAAAACAATATTGCGCAATAATTCAGTTGCAACTGTAATACATCATCATGACAAATGACGAGTAATACATGCATTTTCTAGGATTCTTTGAAAAACCAAAAGCTAGCCAACGTTATTAATTTAAATCTTTTTTTTATTACATAAGAATAAATTAAATGAGCTGCTTTTTAATATAATTATTGATTATATTTATTAATTCACTTGATTTTTCAAATGTCTTATCATTCTTTTTGATTGGTTTCTCAGAGATGGGTTGCAGCTGTAAGGGCATCTGCTGTGTAAAACATGTGCTGGATAAGTTGGTGGTTCATTTCGCTGTGGCGACCCCAGATAATAAAGGGACTAAGTTTCATGAGGATCAAATTATCTCTGAATGGTCATATGGTGGAGACTGAAATACTGATTAAAAATCAGCTGGAATATATATTTTTGTACTGCAATAATATTTCACAATATAAATTTGTTTACTTAATTTTCCATATATATATATATATATATATATATATATATATATATATATATATATATATATATATATATATATATATATATATATATATATATATATATATATATATATATAGTTAAAGTCAGAAATATTAGCCCCCCTGAATTATTAGCTCCCCAGTTACATTTTTTCCCCAATTTCTGTTTAACGGAGAGAAGATTTTTTCATCACATTTTTAAACATAATAGTTTTATCTAACTTATATCTAATAACTGATTTATCTTATCTTTGTCATGATGACAGTAAATAAGCTGGAAGCTGAAGCGCATACACTGTGTAAAACATATGCTGAATAAGTTGGTGGTTCAATCCGCTGTGGCAACCCTTTGATGAATAAAGGGACTAGGCCAACATAAAATGAATGAATGATTAAATGAATATAAAGAGGGGATAATAACTTAGGCAGACTATATATTGGGGAATATATATATTATGACTATATATTATTTTTAAAATTTAATATATAAAAATTTGAATTAAAAAATCAAAAAACAAGTATAACTTTTACCTCATCCTGAGAAATTACATAACTACATCCAGAAATACATTTTGAGAGAATGTGTATACAAGTTTTACAAGTTATTGGCAGGTCTGCACATATTTTAAGACTCTAATCTACTTATCAAGTATTAAGAAACAATTTACACTCCAAATCACGGCTAACCTTCTGCCATTTCCCTTTCTATTTTAAACAAACACAGCTACCTGGACGAGACACGCAGCACTAAAATGGCAAAATCGAATAGACCTATCTAGATACCAGACATCTATCCTGGGCAAAGTCTGCTAGGAAACACACCAGCACTTCCCTGCTTACAAACAAACAATAGACAGATGACGTGTTACTCGAGCAAAACCTCTTTGATCCGCTATTTGTGTAACGTCTACATTCAAACCTTGTTGAAACAACTTCTTCCTGCATTCCTCTTACACAATTCATTGTGAGGTGGTATTTTAAAAGGAATCCTGAGTAACAATTTGCATGGCTATATATAATAATATGTAGATGATCTCTATTACTGAAAATGGAACAATTATAGTTTAATTTTGCTTTATTTATCCAGGTAAAAAGAAACTCAGTGTAGGAGTTCAGTATTGGATAAAAAAACAAAACTGTTGTTAAGGGGAACATCTGTTAATAAGACATGATATATTATGATGTAAATGAACCATATTGAAATATGTGGTAGAAAATCCATGAAATATTAAGTTGGAAAAAAAGGCACATTTATTTTAGACTACAGGGGCTGCCATTATTTTACGTTTGCCACTGGCGTCAAAGACAGCTACTGTTGCTGCCTGTTGCTATTTTTAACCCACACAACAATTTAGAATACAAAGCAGTGACACAAAGCCACATCACCCACCTTTTGATTGTCATTTTCAGTCAAAGGGCAACCAGAGAGGTGATTTTAGTCCTCAATGCTTTCCTATAGTGACAAGAAGAGAGGAAAAGAATGGAAAGATGCTTGTGAATGAAGAAAAAAAAATCCTAAAAACCCATGTCTTCTGTATGTTCTTCCCACTTTAGCCCTGATGCATTTGAGGCTTTTAGTCTACCACAATACTGAATAAGCTTACAGGTGAAGATAAAAAGAGTACACATAAATAAAATTCTGTACATTTTTGCATTAGTCTAAATGTTCTCAAATATTGAGTAATATATATTAACTTTAATTTTTATACTATGGCTTTAACCGGCCCAGCCTCACTAAAAATACATACTTCAGCCTACATTTTTAAGTAATGTTTAATGTGTAAACATGTGTTCCATGTACTTTTTAAAAATTTTTTTTTGCATGTTTCAGAAGACAAATCCACTAGAAAGCGTTGTCTATAGTCCCTTATACAAATTACAGGAAAATTACAGGAACGACTTGACCGGTAACTTCAAATATGTGCTGTTCACACAGGCAAGATAATATATTTAAAGAAAAAACATTTAAAGGTTTTTATTTTTATAAATAGCGCTGATGTGCTGACTGTTCTGATTGGCTGAAGTAGACTTCTCAGGTCAGCACATTCTAAATGTCAACGGCTCTTTCCAGGAATTTTTCTTCAGTGTTCACACAGAGCAGCATTCTGGCAAATCACCGGTAATGTTACAACCTCTCTTTGCAGAAAGTTGCCAGAATTCATTTACCGGTAATTTTAAAAAAGGCATGTTTACACAATTTTTTTTTAAATTTTCTGGAGAGGTCTGTATGTGTAAAAGGTTCTTACAGTATGTGTTCACACTGCTGCCGAATAACGAGAGTATCCTTTTAATGTGGTTGCAGTTTACAACACTGCATTCTTTGAAATCTTCTCAAGCAGTGCAATTCTACATTCCGATTGGTTGCTGCCAAACTGTGTCAAAGCTCATTACCATAAAATTGACCCAATTTCAACTCCCCTTGATGCCCAAACCACCCAAGACGCACTGCGCCACATTTACCAGAGTTCACCATTGGCTCACACTGAAAATGAATGACTTCTGGCTTCATTGACGCTCTCTCTGACGGCAATGTGAGTGCACGGTAAGGGTTAGGGTTCTCTTTTTATATTTTCCACATACACATCTTTGTTGTACACATCCAGGAGAAGTGAGGTCTTGTTGTATAGATCACCTAACACACCTTCCCTAACCTAAACAAAAAAGTGTTTTTAAAAGATAAACAAAAGTGCACCACACTGTCACATGGTTTTACTTACATTTTACATTGCATTTAACTTTTACTTGATTTTGCCTAGAATAAGCACACTAGTAAAAGTTGTCCATGTGAAGAACAGGTGAGGTTTAGTGGTGTTTAAATATCTCCATTAAAATAATCCTTTATTTGTTGATAACATTTCTCTTCATTATCATTAGTGTGAAAAGGAACACAAGTTGTTGGCGTCACACTGCACTATATTATACATTTTACCTAGAAACTGAAGTCAAACGTATGATTCACAAAAATGTGTAGACCAAAGCATGAATTTCAACTGAGCCTGTTTAACTGATGCAGCAATACAGACAGATGCTGACATGCATTGACAAGTTTAGCATCTAGCATTTCTTGCCCCTGCCGTTTTTTTAATAAAGGTTCCAAGTCAATATCCAGGGGCATTTAGGTTTCTTGTAGGGAAAAATGGCATAAGAGAAACAATTTTAGTCTTCACTAGTCTTCAACTGAAACTTATGCCGAGTTCAGACTCCATGATTTTCAAAGTAGTCGTGTCACAGATGTTTTCACACTGCTTGACTATCTGGGCTAAAGTTTTGTTGCTGCTTTGTTTACACTGCAAGATGGATCGGTGACAGGGGGTTTCACACTGCAAGAATCACTGACAACTTTGTCTCGGTCCGCAAACTACATGTCAAAACCAAACACACGCAAAAAGTGACATGGAAAAAACACAAGGTGATATAGTAGTCTTTATCTTTTTTATTAACTACATAATGAGAAGCTTTTAATGGGGAAGAAAATTTACTTATTTTGCTCACATGGTCTTTGAAGGGAATTAGCAATTTCTCCTCAACTTTTTTCCTTATTCGAACCAGTAGTGGTATTGACGTGTCAAACAGACATGGGAGCTCCTGCCAAATTTCCACTTGTTTTTCTGCCATTTCTTGGGTCCAACTAGACTATACTCTAAAGGCAAATTTATACTTCTGCGTCAAACGCCGGCGTTGACGCATAGTCCTTCGCCGTGGCCGTCAGCGTTGCTGACGTGCACCTCTCAAAAAATGTAACTACACGTCGCAACAACGCGTAGTGCAAGCTCTGTGATTGATCGGCTTGGTAGCGCTGACGAGTCTGGGCGGGACCGAGAGCCGCTCGAATGGCAGGAGCGATTGTTTTACAAGTGTGGAGTCCCGTGAAGGAGCTCCAGATGGAAAATTTTGTTTTGTGTTTACCTCATAGTTAAAGTTGTTGCACGTCTGCCGGTTCCTGCCTCAAAATGAGCGAGTTTGAGCCACTTGTACATCCAGAAAGTGTTCCGGAAAAGCAAAACAGCAGCGAAGAAATTCGACACAGAGGAACATTTACACCTCACTGCCAACTAGCGTTTCGGAAGTGTTAATGCAGACCAACAGAGACAGCGCGCAGAAGTATAAATGCACAGCTACGCGCGGTTGCATGCACCGTGGGTTACGCCGGTCACTTGACACAGAAGTATAAACCAGGCTTAACTTTTCCCCAACCTCCTGCTGACCTGCAGATACCCATACTAGTGGATGCTACTCTCTCATTGGGTGTAGGTAATCGGCAATGTTATTTTCAATCAGGAAACGCTTCAGACGGCATAATTTGAATCACCGACAGGTCCAGATATTTAGCATGCCAAATATCTCATGGGTGTCGGTGACTCATCTACGATCCTCTCAGATTCCATCTTTGAAAGTTCACACTGTGATTTTTTCTCACATAAACGAGCACTGATTTACCTGTGATTTCACGCATTTGTCTGTGATTTCCGGTCGGCAAGTCGACATTGTAAAAAGCTGTGTAATATGGCATCATAGCAGTATTTTGTATTCCCATTTGTTTTGCCATAAAAAAAGTGTCGCTGCTTTAAATGTTTTACTTGGATCATTCATTTTCTCATTTTCCTTTGGCTTAGTCCCTTATTTCTCAGGAGTTGCCACAGCGGAATGCCCTTCCAGCCACAACCCATTACTGGGAAACATCCACTCACTCTCACACTCACACTACGGCCAATTTAGTTTATTCAATTCACTTATAGTGTTTGTTTTTGGACTGTGGGGGAAACCGGAGCATACAGAGGAAACCCACATGAACACAGTGAGAACATCCTGGACTGAATAAAATTAACCTTAATTACAACATTAAACTGGCTTAAAATATATAGGTTAAGTTGAAGCATAATTAACTAGCTTAAAAATTTCAAGTGATATAACATATGTTGTTATGATATTTGATCATATAATTTGACATGCACTAGACATAAACAATAGTAAAAAATAAATGCTTTAAAAAAAAACAAATAAAAAAAACAGATTATTTATTTCTACTACTTATCTCAGAAAGTGACATCATTTACATCATATTAAGCCATACGAGTCTTAAAAGCCGGCGTTCCTTTAAACAACATTCCCTAGAATCAACTCAACATTTTTATCCAATACTGAACTCATTACCCAATACATCGAGTTTCCTTTTACCTGGATGAATAAAAGGTAATTTAATTCCAATGGTTGGCTGTGTTATCAAATGTATGAAATTGGATTTACAGATTCCAAATCTGCATTGCGCCTTTCGCTGTGGTTATTCATACAGTTAAGGGAGCTCGGGGCAAGGCTCTCCAGTGGGGTAATAGTGTAGAGACAACCTTAGAGATTTGGAGCTGGCAGTTTCAATGAAGAAATCCGTGCTGCTGTTGGCTGCCTGGCAGACCTTTGTATCCATTTGTTCCACTTGCCTGCCTTTCAATGAGTTTAATCAGCTGAGAAAAAATTGTGAAAGGGGTGTTGCCCAACCCGCCCATACCTAAGAGCCCTCACAGCGCCAGCACACACACACACATACACACACACATCTCCATTCTCTGTGCATCAGAGTTAGAGTTGAGGTCTCCCTCTCCCCTGTTTCCTTGCGGATTATCAAGTACACTTCAATTACAGCCGATCGATACACTTCTGGCTGGAAAGGGGAGGGCAAGGGAAATTAGACAGACTTTAGGTATGGCTGTGACTACAAAGCAATGGATTAACGCTGATATGCATCTCTTCATTTACATCAGGAATGGGCTTGTTGCCCCCTTCCCCACAACCCCCAACTCCTGTACGGCTTCTTTGCACACTCACGAGGGCTTTAATTGAAAGGCGAGTTTTTGAGAGATTGCCTCTTTAAGTGCTTGGCAAGGTGAGGGCAGTGCTGTCATATACTGTAAGGAGGGGATTAAAGCGGGCTGCTGCCTTACACAGATTTGGCATAAATCTAACATTGTTCTTTTTTAAGGAAGAGGAGAGAAGAGAAAGAAGGGTAGGGAGATGAATTCAACTTACTTTAAGATGGTCAGTTGTATGGATTGGTACATTGTGCACTTGGGATTATATACTAAAGCAGAGGGCCTCAATTGATGGGCTGTGAAAAACACATAAAGGGGTTACAGGTCTGTTCTAATTGGGTTGTAGATGACTTGGGGGGGGGGGGGGTAACACAAAGTATAAACATTGTTATGCAGCAATCATATCCTTTTCATATCCTTTTGTTGCTGACATTGGTGGTTGTGCATACATTAAATCTTTCATTTTCCTTTTTCGTATTCCTTTATTCATGAGGGTTCGCCACTGCAGAATGAACCGCCAACTTATCCAGAAAGATTTTACAAAATGGATGACCACCTTCCAGCTGCAACCCAGTACTGGGAAACATGCATACACACTTGTGTTGTGCATACAACACAAAACAAATTAATCTGGTGAGTTTCGTTAGGTAAATTAGAATGTGAAACCATCAAAGTTGACAAAAACCAAAGAGGACATACAAAATATAAAGAAGTTTTGTTGTAATTCATAACAAAATATCCAGCTTGTTATATATTTTATTGCTAAAGAAAGAAAATATTTGATATGTTTTATAAACATATATATATATATAAATATGTATAAACATATATACAAATATATATACGTATATATATTTACTGTGTATATTTATGTATACATAAACAAATACTTTACATACAATATACAAAGAAACATTTACATTTATAAATATAATTTTAGATGTAACTACAATGTATTTGCATGTTATGACATAGTAATTAAAATAGAATGACATAGTAATTACATTTAAGATAAAAGTTTGTAATTACATACTACATTGTCATAACATAGTAGTTAATACAATGTTATTACAATGTTATAACAACGTAATTACAATGTCATTACATGCAAAATATATGTTTGCGTTGACACGTACTGTGTATATTTTTGTATAAATACACATACTTCATATGAACTATACAAAGAAACTATTAAGTTTATTAATATTACCTTGGATGTAATTACAATGCAACAGCAATGTAATGATACAGTAATTAAGTTTGTAATATCTTGTGTACTGTGTATATTTACGTATACAACTATAAATAACCAAATACTGTACATGCAATGTACAAAAAAAAAAATTACATTTATATATAATATTTAATGTAACTACAATGTAGTTACAAAGTAATGATAGTATAATTCCAAAGTAACGACACAGTAACCGCACATAAGACAAACATTTGTAATTACACATTGCATCTCGGATGTAATTACGATGACATAGTAATTACAATAAAACAACACAGTAACTGCACACGCGATAAATGTTTGTAATTACACGTGTACTGTGTATATTTACGTATACAACTATAAATAACCAAAAAAAAAAATACACATGTAATATACAATTTTTTTGTTTACATTTATAACTACTATCTTAGATGTACTTACAATGTAACTGCATGTAATGGCATAGTAATTACATCCAAAACTAAAGTTTAATTAAAAAGTTAGAAAAATGTAGTATTTGCAATGTTATAACAATGTAATCACAATGTTACAACAATCTGGTAATTATAATGTTATTACATTGTCAATGTATTTGCATAGTTATAACATTGTAAATACAATGTCATTACATACAGAATAAAAATTTGTGATTACATATGTACTGCATATATTTACATATAAATACACAAATACCGCACATGCAAAATATAAAGAAACATTTAAGTTTAGAAATCTAGGATGTAACTACAATGTAACTACAATGTAACGACAAAGTAATTGCACACAAGATAAACGTTTATAATTACATTTAACATCTCAGAATGTTATAAGAATGTGGTTATAATGTCATTACATCCTAAATCAAATTTGTAATTTCATATCGTCGCCTTAGAACAGGGGTGTCAAACTCAATTCCTGGAGGGCCGAAGCCTTGCACAGTTTAGTTCCAACCCTGCTCCAACACACTTACCTGTAGGTTTCAAACAAGCCTGAAGGACTCAGTTAGTTTGATCAGGTGTGTTTAATTAGGGTTGGAACTAAACTGTGCAGAGCTGCGGCCCTTTTGGAACTGAGTTTGACACCTGTGCCTTAGAGTTAGAAGGTTCTCTCTACGTTCTAACTGATTTTGAGATATTGAGCTTCAAAGTTTATGCATTCCATATAACAAACATTGTGTGTGCATTGTCTTTCATAAATTAACATGACAGAGACCCCAAGTGTACTCTAAATGTAAATTATCTAAATGCAATTTGGGGTAAATAAAACAGAGCAAATACTGATAGAAGCTTCTAACTTAAAAAAAGGTTCTATCTAGCAGATCAATGATTGAAGCATTACATTTCAAGAAATATAATCAGTCTGCTTATTAATTTAATTTATAAAATAAAAATTGGTGTCGTAACAGTATGTTAATGTTTGAGAAGTTTATTTATTTATTTTTTGTTTGCTTTCTATAACATTTAATTGATTTTTATTTATTTATTTTTTTTAAATTTAGCATACTGGGATGTGATAAATATTTTGTCCAGTGCAGCTGTTAATTTTATGTAATTAATATTAATTACACACTTTATATGGATTATTGAATTATATTTATTAAATTATATGACCCATGAATTATTGTTTATCAAATTAAAAGACTTTAAAATAAAACAGACAATGAGCAAATGAGTTTAAAAAACACTTAAAATATTTTACTGACTATATACACAAATAAAAATAATTCACATTTTAAAATATTTTTTATTTAGTTTAGTTTTGCAATATTTAGTTAATTCTGAATTTGTGTTTCTTTCAGGTCTTTCCCGCTGTCAACGGAGCAATGCGGGCAAAATAACAGATAAAGCTGATCCTGATTGGCCCTCATGCGTGCATTCAAAATACTGATTGGTTCACAGAAAGAACCTTGTAGAGCCAAGCTAGAAACAACTTATAAAAAAAAATATCACATAGTGTAAATAAGTTGTCATTTAATAAGAACATGTCAATAACTCAATTTTGAAAAAAAAAAAAATCAGATTGAACCTTATAATTCTAAGGTGACGAAATCTTGCAAAAAATTCAATATTTTGAACCAATTTTTGTTTTTCTATTTTAATTAATTATTTTTGTATGTACCAACAATCATTTGCAGCCATACTTTGTGATTAATTCTGAATTCTGAATGTGTGTGTGTGTGTGTGTGTGTGTGTGTGTGTGTGTGTGTGTGTGTGTTTGTGGAGCTAGAGAGAGAGAATGTAGCAGCAGTGGATGGCAGAGCAGTGAAAGTGGAGGAAGAGATAAGAAGTGACTGGGTCCCCTAGTGGCAGAAGTGAAGGTCTATGTTGCCTGGCCCCAGGTCATCAGCTCCTGCTCTCCCTTCCTCTCTGTCTCTCTCTCTCTATTTCTCTTTCTGTTTTCCTCTCTCCCTCGTCCCCCACCCTCTCTCTCCACAGAGGCCATAAAAACAGTGCAGCACCTGGGTCTCCCCTTGTCTGCACATCCGGGCCTCGGCAGCCCACAGATGCACTCGCTTTATCCCACACGCACACAGATGCACAGCCCATGAAACATGCTTACAGCTTTCTAAATTTAGGATTTTTTTTCATAAAGAGAGCATGTACATCTACCTCTGTTGACCAGATAAGAGCTTTTGTCTTTGTTCAAAAAGGATTTACTTCAAATGATCGTTATTACTGTACAGTACGATGAATTCATCATTATTTGTCATGTGCATTAGTTACAGTAGCATCGAAAAAAAAGAACAATGCAGCATAAATCTTGTTTATTTGTATCTATTTTATCCAATCTTCCTACATGAAAACTCAGCTTTGAATCACAGACCAAAAATACACTGTACAAAATGTACACATAGTAACCAGTTATATTAAATGAATAAAATATTACTGTTATACTGTGTTTTTGATGGAATACATCAAAGCATTGTTAAGCAAAATTGGTAAGCAGAAGATTTTGTAAAATAAATAAATAAATAAATGAATAAAAATAAATAAATAAATAAATAAATAAATAAATAAATAAATAAATAAATAAATAAATAAATAAATAAATAAATAAATAAATAAATATCATTATAGGGTCAATGATAATCTCAGCATTTTTATTTTTTAATGTAACTGATATTTCACAAGATATGTAGTCCCAAACTTGTATGAATTTAAATTGTTTTTATATGTTATAATGAGGTCCATTGGTTTCAAAGCAACACTGTATGGACAGGCAATTACCAAGAAATGTATTAAAATATCTTTGTTTGTGTTAGACAGAAGGAACTGGCAAACTAGTTAATATAATAATAATAATAATAATAATAATAATAATAATAATAATAATAATAATAAGAAGAAGAAGAAGAAGAAAAAGAAAAAGAAGAAGAAGAAGAACAACAACAACAATAATAATAATAAAATAATAATAATATACAATTACTACAGATACTACTACTACTACTACTACTACTACTAATAATAATAATTAATAAAATAGAATTGATAATAATAAATAATAATATTAATAAAAACAACAACAACAACAACAATAATAATAATAATCATAATAATGCTAATATAATACTCATAACAACAACAATAATAATAATAATAATAATAAAAAAATAAAATAAATAATAATAATAATAATAATAATAATAATAATATCTGTGCAATATAATATTTCAAAAAAGATTGCTATGGTCTATATCACGGATTTTAATAGGTCCAAACAAACAGTGTATAGATAAAACACACACTGAGCACAACCGGTTTGGAACAACTGTAGTGTAAATAATGACAATGTAAATTTTGAGGTGAACTGACCCTCAAAGATCAATTGTCTCAGTGTGAAGAAGTCAATCCTGTTTAATAATTGGGACTTTCATGTTTTTGTCACCGTTTTAATCAGAAAGTGGAGAGTGAACGTGAAAGGCCAAGTGGACAAGTTAATCCGGAGCGCATTGGCTAGTTTGTTGTGATCACTTTAATTTAGTCGTCTGGGCGGTAAGAGGCCTCAGGTTGCAGGGACTGTTGAACCGTAACCCCTCTGTCCTCCTTGGGTCAGAGTCCTATTACAAGCTCTTTCCCCGAGCGCGGCGGAGTGGTTTTAGAGTCTCACAAACAGCTCTTCTAAAATAAAGATGGCTCTGCTCTGAAAGGCTTTCTCTACATTCCCTCACCGCCGCTCCCTCCCCCTCCATTCCCCATCCCGCTGCAATCTGTCCTGCCAGCTCCCACGGTTTGTCTTTGGAAGTGATCCGTCCCCGAGCGTTCGGCAGAGCCACTCCATGTTCACATCCCCCAAGGGGCCTTCCCTGCCTGCCCACTACCCCTTGCTTTCTTTTGTCAGCCAAATGGATACCAATTAAATCAACTGTTCTCCAATTAGGATTTGGAGAGAATCTATCTTGTTCAGTGTTTCGAAAATCCCAGGCCCTGGCTCCCTATCTTTTTTTCCTTTCCTCCATTCTCTACCAACCTTTCCTGGAATCGGTTACTTAGAGAGGGCGAGTGCTTATTTCCTGCAACGTGATACTCCTGAGCTGCCTTTTTCCCTCCTCTTTTTTTTTCTTTTTCTTCCAATGTTTGTACAATATGTTAACCGAATGTTTGGCCAAACATTGGTGAGATTATATGTTGGAAGCAGTTGGAACTGTTTCGCTTTGTAAAATTACTTTCATGACCTCAATTACCTGTTAATCATAGTGTAGCTTAATGGCCAGTCTGTAAAATAAGGCTGGTGATCTGACTAAATACCGCAGAGTGTGTGTGAGTCAGTGTGAAATGCCTTGAGTTACCTTCCTCAATGCAAGTAATTTTCCCAACAAAGGTCAAACAATGTGCATTAATAAAAACAGCGCATTCACATAAAATCCCACCACGCACGTGTAAATTCTCTAGAAAGAAGCCGGTGTGATAAATGAAGTGAGGTAATAAACGAAAGGGTGTGCGGGGGGCCTAAGGGTATCTTAATCTGAAGACGTGGGCCACGGAGGTGCTTGGATGCCATCCACGTCATTATTGCCTATTAACTGTGTTGAGAAAGTATGCCCTATTGTGCTCCTTATGACTGGGCGACACCCCCTCCTGCCACTCGAAATCACATCCAGCTAAACAAACCACCCAGTGAAGCTTCCTGCCGTGCACAGATTGAGACCCCTGGCCCTGCAGAATTTACAGGGCCCCCTTTTTCTCTCTCTTTTTCTCCCTCTCAAACTCTCTGGATTAAACACAATACCGTGCAGCCACATGTGGAGGCTTTAGCTGCAGCCTCAATCTCCAGATTGATGAAGATTCTGCTATTGTTTGGTAAGCGTGTCAAAACATAGCACAGGCTTAGCACTTGGCTTCCACGGGTTTACATTAGTAATTCGCTCTCACTCCTCACTGCCTACCGTGTTAGAAGCTAGCAACACGTTTCCCATGGTAAGCACCACCAAAAGCCACCATTGCTGAGTGTATGTGATTTCCAAATATTTCATAAAAGGGATAGTTCAACAAAAAAATGAAAATTCTTTGAATTATTTTCCAGTCAGTTAATTTTATAGACAAAATTCAATAAACCTGCACAAAAAAGCTGTAATTAAGTTTCTGTATTTTGTGATTCACGAGTATTTTTCTGTTTACTTACACATATAAACTGCATTATGATCTCTGACATTTAGTGACACTTTAGTAGCTTGAAATAATAACTTGTATGAAAAAAAAAAAATATATATATATATAAATACACACACACACACACACACACACACACATATATATATATATATATATATATATATATATATATATATATATATATATATATATATATATATATATATATATATACAGTTGAAGTCAGAATTATTAGTGCCCCTGTTTATTTTTTTCCCCCAATTTCTGTTTAATGGAGGTAAGTTTGTTTCAACACATTTCTAAGCATAATAGTTTTAATAACTCAGTTCTAAAAACTGATTTATTTTATCTTTATCATGATGACAGTAAATAATATTTTACTAGATGTTTTTCAAGACACTTCTATACAGCTTAAAGTGACATTTAAAGGCTTAACTTGGTTAATAAGGTGAACTAGGCAGGTTAGGGTAATAAGCAAGTTATTGTATAACGATGGTTTGTTCTGTAGATTGTCGAAAAAAAAAAAATTAGCTTAAAGGGGCTAATAATTTTGTTCCAAAAATGGGTTTTAAAAAAATAACAACTGCTTTCATTCTAGCCGGAAAAAAAAAAACTTTCTCCAGAAGAATATATATATATATATATATATATATATATATATATATATATATATATATATATATATATATATATATATATATATATATATATATATATATACAGTTGTAGTCTGATATTAGCCCACTGTTTATTTTTTCCCTTCAATTTCTGTTTAATGGAGAAAAAAAAAATTCAACACATTTCTTGGCATGATAGTTTCAATAACCAATTTAGTTTTTTTTTTGCCATGATGACAGTCAATAATATTTCACTAGATATTTTCAAGACACTTCTATACATCTTAAGGTTTCATTTAAAGGCTTAACTAGGTTAATTAGCTTAACTAGGCAGGTTAGAGTAATTAGGCAAGTTATTGTATAATGATGGTTTGTTCCGCTGACTATCGAAAAAAAAAAATACTTAAAGGGGCTAATAATTTTGTCCTTAAAATGGTGTTTAAAAAATTGAAAACTGCTTTTATTCTAGCCGAAATTAAACAAATAAGACTTTCTTCAGAAGAAAAAATATTATCAGACATATTGTGAAAATTTCATTGCCATTACACATCATTTGGAAAATATTTTGAAAAAAAAAATAATCAAAGGGGGCTAATAATTCTGAATACAACAGTACAATGTGTTATATATACCAGTGCCAGTGCTTCCCATACATAGACTTTACTTGAGCGAGCCACTCAGCTATACTAACAGCTTCTAAATATATTTGGTGACACTATTTAAAAAAAAATATATATATTATTATAATAATTGTATGGGTGTTTACCAGTTATGGGTTGCGGCTGAAAGGGTGTAAAACATGTGCTGGATAAGTTGGCGGTTCATTCCGCTGTGGCAACCCCTGGTTAATAAAAGGACTAACCTGAAAAGAAAATAAATGAAAGAATGAATTATCATAATTTAAATTTTTTGTTTTATATCCGCCCAGGATAATTACATTTCTGCAATCAATTAACCAGTGGTAAATAGTCTCTAGTTTATCCGTTTTGTAGGCTACTTCTCGTTCAGTGTGCACGAGAACTTTCAACACTCCCACAGGCAGTCATGTGCTCTGCAGACCCAAAGAGACGCGTCCTTTTTGCACTTAAAAATGCTTCCAGTCAGGGTTTCTAATTCTCCTAATTTCCAGTATTTGGCTTTCGCTTTTGAAAGCTGTCGTTAAATGTATGCATTTTTACATGAACTTTTTATTTAAACATACTTTTCCTTGGCTTCACAGCTGACTGCGCACGCACAGCCATGAGAGTGACAGAAACATGTCCAAACTCGGTCCTAGAGGGCCGGTATCCTGCAAAGTTTAGTTCCAACCCCAATCAGACCCACCTCGGCTAGCTAATCAAGCTCTTACTAGGCCTTCAACAAACATCCTTGCAGGTGTGCTGAGGCAAGTTAGAGCTAAAATCTGGACAATATTATATCTAAAGTGTCTACAAAATATTTGTTCACCGAAATCGGTTAATCAACTAATTTACCTTATTTAAACAATCTACACTCATCATTATTATATTTTTCTAATTTACTGTTTATTTTATTAATTTCATGATTTTAGTTAATTACATAGCCTGTTGTATACATAAAATGCTTTGTCAATACTGTGCAAAATGTCATGCCAATAAAGCAACCTGAACTTTAGAAAATTAAACAGTTAAAAATCACATCATTTTTTTTTTTGTTTGTTTGGGGCATGTTGTCACACCCAGTCTTCCATGCATGTTTGTTTTCATCATGTGACCTTTCCCCATGTGCTCCTTTGCTCCAGTTCCCGCCATGTGTTAATGTTCATCACCCTCACCTGTGTTCATCCCCTGTGTGCAAACAGTATACAGTTCCTGTGTATATATATCCCTTCATTTAGTTCATTTATTGTCTGGTGTTCTCTTCGTGATGTCTCGTTTGTTACTTGTTTTCACCCCATGTCCTTTCAGTGTTTTCCCTTGTGAGTAATTGTAATAAATATACATATTTGATAATCTTGCGAGCCTGTGCCTTTCTCAAGTGAATCAAGTGTTACACATGTAGCCGTGGGTAAAATGGGTCTTTCAATCTGGCTACCACTGCAAGAATATTTTAAACCAGCACATTATATATATATATATATATATATATATATATATATATATATATATATATATATATATATACTGTGTTCTGTAAAATAACAGAAAAGGTACTGCAAGTTAATAACAGGTTTTTGTACAATAATTTATGACACAAACCCAGACAATATATCCCTTCAAACTATACTCTACTTTCTGTTATTTTTTATTCATTTATTTTTTTTTAAATGAATATAAGATGAATGTATATCCCTGATTTATAATTATTTATTTTCATTTTTAATAGAATGCAGTTAAGGTTTTAAAGACTTTTCAATCTCTTGAATGTTGTCAGGGATACTGTATTTTAGATTGGGTTGGAAAATTCTTCCAGCAAGTAAAAGTGAAAGTAAAAATTGTGGAAATAAATTTAGTCTTAAAAATTTGAGATTATTTAATTCTGTATTGAATGATAGGTACCAGTCAAAATAGCCCCAGTAATATGTAATTACATTAAATGCCATGATAGCAAGGCCTGTTCATTGTACTGTGAGTAGATACTTACGTATATTGCAATAAAGCCATCATTAAATGACAAAAAACACGTCCATTGTTTACCCTCAGTAATTTAGTTACACAGCCTGCTGACCTTCTCAATGCACATTTTGCACTAAAAGAAAATCAGCAAAGGGCAGAATAAAAGGTTACTGTGTTCACAGAAACAAGCAATATTGTATTCATATTGCATTTGTATTTGAACCCCAAACTCATATGCCTTCAATGATGAAAATCCTTAGGCAAATTATTAAAAATCTAAGTGATCAATAGTGCACAATACATATCTGACTGGCCACCTGGGAAATAGAGACATTCACAACAAAAGTCTCAATCCCACTATGGTAGTGAACTGACAGCTGAAAATCAGGAGCCGTTCCTTCTCATTCATAGCTTCGGACAATGTGCTAATACAGTTGCTTGGATGCTGATCT
The DNA here is from genome assembly GCF_052040795.2 of Danio rerio. NCBI lineage: Eukaryota > Metazoa > Chordata > Actinopteri > Cypriniformes > Danionidae > Danio > Danio rerio. The sequence continues at coordinate 25,619,279 of NC_141038.1, forward strand.
CCCCTAAACTTTCCTGATGGCCCCCCACTTCTGATGTGTCATGCGCCTTTAATATAAGAAAGGGGCCTGATTGTGCGTCTGCAATAAAGGCCCTTTTAAGTCCATTTTGGAACAAAGATGGTAAGTGACATTGTTCAACAAGAGATTGACCTCTGGTGATCTCCTGTAGTGTGGAGACTGTGAGGAGCGTTTGAAAGCGAGGCGCAAGTAGGGTCTCGATGACTGTTTCTCTGTCTAGTCTGGGAATATGGAAAGACTCTATTATTTCTACTCTTTAGCTTTATCCATATTGCAGACAACTATAGTTATGCTATTATGTATGTCACTTTCTAGGCAATTTCATCTTTGAAAGCTAGAAACATGAAAAAAGTGACTTTTCAGCAGGTAAAACACACATCAAGACAATCTTACACTGGCATCAAATGTAGAATTAAAAATATATGCTTTTGACATCAATGCTACGTCAATTTTTTGTCTTTTTGATATCAAGATCATTTACATGCATTGTAGGAACACAAAATCCAGTGTAAATTTGTAATTAAATCTTCCAGTTTAATAAAAACTTTTTAAATATTACAGTATAATACTTTTCTGTTGTTATTTTGGTGGTCAAAAAGTCATCAATGTATTGATGTCAACGTTTTGACATCAAATCAATTAGCATTTTTGACATTTATTTAAATAAGGTGCCCTCTGGGTTGTTTACTGTATATTCATACTACAACATACCTGTCAACCTTACGGTTTCTCCAGGGATTCTCCCGTATTTTACAATTCTATCCCACTATCATCTCCTAAAGATATTTTCCTGTATTTCTCCTGTATTTTTATTCTTTATATGAAGGGTGGCAATAAACATTTAAAAGCAGATCCTCCGTATATGCAACCCATACCGCCGAACCGACAGGGGACACCCCTTATAGGGATACAGACGCTATTTCCAAAAGGGATTCTGTACACACGAGTTGAAGAGCAGCAAAAGTAAACTCTGAACTTTGGGTGCATGTTTGATCAGACATATACACATAATAATAATAATAATAGTAATAATAATAATAATAACATTACACATAACAATAACATTTAAACATGTCGATATTGGTGTGTTTTATTTTAAATCCAACACATTATGTCTTAAATGAGCATAAAAAGTTAGGGAAGCAGTCAAATGCTTTTATTATATATCTGTGCATTTTTGAATGGACACCAATTATTTAATGTAATCAAATGAAAAATCTAGATGAGAGATTCATTCACTGCTCTTTAATCAGAATGTTTAAATTATACAGTGAAGAAAAGTTTATGAGATTTGATAACTTGATTAAATTTCTTAATAACAGCCGTTGATATTTAATAGGCTAAACTGTTTGCTAATTTATTTGCAGCTTTTTAAACATATACTATATTTATTCTATCCTTTTGTAAAACATAATATTAATTAACATATTACTCACCATTATTTACAATGACACAGCTTCATATGAACATATTTAGTAATATGGTGATTTTTTTAGTGGTGTTGGATGTCGAGGGGGGTTCATACAGACAAAATCATGTGATTCATACAGACAAATAGGATTTTTTAAAAACATGAAGATCCACCACAGTCTTGCATAATCAGACCTTTAGACTGGTGGCGAAAGGTCTGAACTCCACTGTGACTTTCATTGGCCAAGGACCACAAAAATGAAGCTACAAAAAGCAAATTTGATTGAAGCTAGTGGGCAGAAGGTAATTATAGTTTCCAAGGTTAATTTTCAAATTTATTTTATAATAAAATATTTTTATGACTAGAAAACATTGCTTTATATTAACTAATATTTTTATTTTTACATTTTATAATGAACTTATTACAATAAAAACAAAAACCTGATTTATGACATAATTACACTAGTTTCGCCTTGATTTGCTCGCCATTTTCTTCTGCATAGTGTCGAGTGGTAGTACATTTAAAAAAAATCTGATTTATTTACAGCATTTAATTGAAACATTTAACTTCAGTTTACTCATTTTGTAGCTCAGCAATAAAACAAACAAAAAAGGTTACGTCAAATTAAAAACGATGATCTCTGTGTTAAAAGCATTCGCCCCCAACCCTTTCCATCATTCTCACTGTCAGATGGGATGGTGGGCCAAATCAAAGGTTACAATAGGCCAACTTTGCGACTAGTTCACGATTCACTTAAGTTGTGAAAACCTGTGATACACAGAAAAATGAAAGTCCTATGAATTTGGAATGGCATCAAGGCAAAATCCATTTTGAAACCGAATTTCAGTTTTTGTTTAAACTTTGTGTCAGTGAAAAAAAATAAAAGGAATTCTGCAATGCAATTTCCAACATAACTGTTTAGAAAACATGAAATAGACTTCATCTCTTAAGTCAACTTTTGTGCACTCTGTCACTTTCGTTTACAACTCTCCCATGGAAGACGACCTTCAACTTTCTGTCTATCCACGTTCTAAATAAATCAATCATTAGATTTAAGCTCTCGGCTATTGCAACGCTTCTCAGCGAGAAGGATGTCTGGGATATAATCATTACAGATCAGGAGACGCACAGGCCAACAAAAATAACATCTGTCTCCAGACATCCATGAACTTCCAGAGGCCTCTACCTCACAGCTGAACTCTACCACTCTCCAGTCAGGAAACCATCTGATTGTGCATTTAATGAACCCAAAAGTACAGCCTGTGTTATTCCAGCTGTGTTCTGAAGCAGGTTCTAAAGTGCATAAACACGGTGAGTAAATATCCACCGGTGCTGTAAATATGGTCTGATTGATCCATTGTACCGCACTCAATGCCAGCTGATTGTATACATGCATAAACTTCGCATTTGCACATAATCACGCAGTCAGCTAAAGAGGCAATTGCTCCCCTAATTGTTTTAATTAGTCAAAGGATGTAGGTTCCCGGCTAAGTCATAAACTCGCCTTGCCTCTCATCTCTCTCTCTCACACACACACACACACACACACACCAGCCATAGCCTTTTCGGCGCAAATCCGCAGCCCCACTTCTACATAAGATAAATAAATGAACAATCACCGCATTTTTTCCACTGACTAATTCCAGAAGAAAAAAAAAAAAACAATTAAAAAGCCCCCTTCTTCTTCCCATCCAGATCATTCCCACGCATTTCTTGGCAGAAGATTCCTGATGATCTCCAGAGGCCTTGCTTCTTTTCCAGTCTACGAGGAACTTGTCAGGAAAAGATCTACATTTCCCAGAGAGGAGTGTAGGCGAAAGTGAGAAGAACACAGCGAGAAGGACCAGCAGGGCGAATGAAAGGGGTGGGGGTTGAGGGGGGGACAAAACCAGAAGAAAGGAAGACTGAAAGAAAGACAGGGAGCGCCTTCTTGAAGAGACGGAAAGCGAGGGCGAGGTACTATCCAAATGGGAGCAATAGCCACAGGAAGCGAGAGGAGAAGAGCCACGAGGAAGGGAGAGGCTGCGAAAAGAAGGGAAACATTCACCACTCAACTCCTGCAAGATGGTCTCCATCTGACTTTTGCTCTTTTGAGTCAGGCGCGAAAAAAAAAAAAGCGAGGCCATATTAAGCAAGCAATGAAAGAGATCTCCATTTCATAATCAAACTATTGTTCTTGCAACTCTGACCCAGGGAGCACAAGTGCATGGCTAATCAGTTTAACCCTTCGATACTAGACTTGACTTTTGGCAGTTTCACATGATCTGTGGATGACAGCAGTGCCAGGCCCTTTCTGGGAGAACACCATTGCTTGCGGTACGGCAGGGCCAAAAAGCCCCGACCCCAGAGCCATACTGACCTGCCAGGGCACACCTCTGCCCGAGGGCCTGCCTTAAAGCATCAACACAAAGGCAATCTCTAAGACAGCTGCTCCCAGCCTCTCCAACGGGCACTTCTCCTTTAGAGATGACATTCTCCTTATTCTAATGAGGGGTTTACAGCTTTTGTTTTTGGATTGGTGCTGAGTTTTTGCTTTTTGACCCTAATAGGACGGTCCAGGTCAGTAGAAGTCTCTCCAGGGTCAGGGAAAGTGACAGGAGTGTCAAACCTGATTTAAACTGACGGCTGAGCGAACAGGTTGGCCAGGCTGGTACACATTACTTTCCCATATTTTCTTTTACAAGGAGGAACAAACAGGCTTTACACTTTTTTTGAGGTCTGATGACAGGGACCCAGAAAAAGAGAAAAAAGTGATTGACATGGAAAAAAGGGTGACAAACCAAATGCATCGTTTTAGACTGTTTTTGTTTGCATGTGACCCTGTCACATGGCGATTCTCTTAAAAAAACATCTGGTTTAGGCATTTTCAGTTGTAATTTAAGTAAAAAGCTATATAATTTAATTAAAATTCAAATGTAACCATTAATAAAAATAATTACAGTTACCAATGAAAATATAAACAGTTGAAATGGGAATTACATCAGAATATTTTTTTACAGAAAGCAAGGATATGTTGAACAACATTTGTCAGTTTTTTGAAAGACACAATGTCTCCTATTCTATGCATTTGCTTGATTTTTATGCCTTAAACCCTATAAGGTGCACTCCTTTAATAAATTTCTACTGTTAAACATAAAAGAAAATATACTGAAGAAAGCTGGAAAACGGTAACCATTGACTTCCATATTATTAGTTTTCCTACTGTATATGGAAGTCAGTGGTTACAGATTTTCAGTAAATTAGTGAGTAAATGATCATTTTTGGCTGAACAATCCCTTTTAAGTTGCAGAACTTTTTATTTTGTTTAAAGATTCTCCTGATTTAAGAATGAATAGATTTGTATTATTTAACATATAATCTAAAACAGTGATTAGATATGGTTTTACATTTATCACAGTCTTTATATAATATTTATGTCAGTTTTTGAATGACACAATGTCTCCTATTCTATGCGTTTGGATGGTTTTGATGTTTTTAACCCTTTACGATGCACTCCTTAAAATATATATATTTTTTGGCCCACACTTGCATTGAATAGTATACTGACACATCTCTGATAAATAGTAATAAGCAATTAAAATAACAACGATAGCCCATGAATAAAAGGTCGACCTGGTAATTACGATGCCTGTTAAAAGGTTAAAGATTAACTTTAAAAACAACTTTAAAAAAAATTAATGTTTTTAAATCTGAAATTATCAGACTTTATCACCTCTTTTTATTTCTTTTATCACCTCTTTCTACTTACCTCTTTTACTTTTTACTTACTAAGATTCAAAACAATATTTTAAACATTAATCTTTATATATATCAATACATATATACACTGTATATATAATCTATATACAGATGAAATCAGAATTATTACCCCCCCCCCCATTTATTTTTTCCCCAATTTCTGTTTAACAGAAATATATTTTTCAACACATTTCTAAACATAATAGTTTTAATAACTCATTTCTAATAATTCATTTATTTTATATTTGCCATGATGACAGTAAATAATATTTAACTAAATATTTTTCAAGACATTACAATTCAGCTTAAAGTGACATTTAAAGGCTTAACTATGTTAATCAGGTAAACTAGACAGGTTAGAGTAATTGGGCAAGTTATTGTATAACGAGGGTTTGTTCTGTAGACAATCGAAAAAAAATATATAACCTAAAGGGGCTAATAATTTTGACCTTAAAATGGTGTTTAAAAAAATTCAAAACTGCTCTTATTCTAGCCAAAATAAAACAATTAGACTTTCCCCAGAAGAAAAAAATTTATCAGACATACTGTGAAAATTTCCTTGCTCTGTTAAACATCATTTGGGAAATATTTAAAAAAATAAAAATAAATAAATCAAAGGGGGCCTAATAATTCTAACTTCAACTATATCATCATGAAGAATTTTGCAAATAAATCTGACAAATAATATAATATAATATAATATAATATAATATAATATAATATAATATAATATGACATAATTATATCTGATATATAATTGTAACTGTAATAATAATAATAAAAAAATAAAAATAATAATAATTGTAAAAAAATTTTGAAAAGTGATCAATAAGTAATCAAATGTAATCAGTTACATTAATAAAGCAGTTGAAAGTTAAGACTACCATTAATAGTTTAATATTTAAACTACATTAAAACTACATTTAAAAAGCTTAACTCAACATAACCTTCACTACACTGATTACTACTATCTACAATATATAAAATTTTTTAACAGTTAGGCATTTAGCGGAGACAAAATACTCCACCTTTGCATCAACTAACAATAACATTTCAAGCTAAATTAGATAAATATTAATGTTACTTTACTTTAAATCAATACATACATCTCTGTTTTCTTAAGAAACCCCTTTAAATTGTGTTTGTCTTTGTTACTTCTGTTCGAAAAACAACCTAATTACCCCCAATAAATGCATACAGTGAGTGTCGGGGCCCACATCTCAGTTCTCCAGCAGTGTGGTCTCCAGCCACCTTAGACCCAGCACACTTCAGTTTGTCTTTATTAGGCAACAAGCAGGTTTAATCAAAGCTGGGGAGGCTGTGTACTTTCCTCCTTCTAATGTGCCATTAAGCTCCATTCGGTACGACTGAACAGTTGTCACACAAAGTGGAGAAGCCCAAAGTAATCAATGGTAGTTAAGAAGTGTAATTTATCACCTTGCCACAGGCAGGTCTGCGTGGAAGCAGGTCTGGGTGAAGCTCGAACGGGGAGATCAAGCAAGGTGGCGGCAGTGGTCTTATATGGGTCAAGGCACAATTACTCTTCATCTGCCTCTTGCCATGACCACTGACAGAGGCCCAGTTCAACTGCTGCATTATCAAGGTTTATCAATAGAACAAAATTAAAAGCCATTGATTTCTGCATAGGTTTTTTTTTCACCCAAACTGCCATAGCTTGGTGCAAACTTGGAAAAAGTTAATGAACATTTACAGTGGGGTCCTCTAGTGAAGAATTGCTTCTGTTTAGCATGTACTATATATTTTCCACAAAATATATTAGAATATTATGATATATAACCACTATATTTGATTATCAGAATCATAATTTTGTAAGTCACATTGAAAATAATGTTTTTAATTACTCAATATTTAGTTTTTTCTGTTATTTTGCTTTTAAATAAGCATCTCTTAAAGCAGGGGTGCCCAAACTTTTTTTGTACGAAGGGCCAAAAACAAAATATCTACCAAATAACTATTTACCATTAAAATTGCAATGGCAAATTTCCTAATTCATTTTATAATATTAAAATTAAATAGAAAACATTAACAAAAATTATGCAGTATAGCTTTTTAAATGAAAACTTATTGTGATAAAAACAAACAAATTGATTATAACACAGTGGAGTTCAATGCTGAATACACTAGTCAGGCAGAATCTGCATTTGAATTGATTTACACACCGAAGTCTCTGCATTTTAAAACTAAATCTGATTAATGTACATAATTTACATTGAAACATTTAATTTCAGATAGTTTTTTGTAGCTTGACAATAAAACAAAGAAATATAAGGTTACATGAAATTAGATGAAATGACAATCTCTAAACCCTTCTCAAATGGCATCAAAGCATACCATGGGCCCTAGTTTAGGCATCTCTGTCTTAAAAAGATAGTTCAATAAAAATGTAAATTATGTTACCATTTACTCACCCTTCATTTGTTTTAATCTTTCATGAATTCAAATTAATTTCTACTGTAAAACACAAAATAATATATTCTAAAGCAAGCTGCAAATCTGTAACCATTGATTGATATTATTTGCTTTTCCTTTATAGAAGTCATTGCTTACAGGTTTTCAGCAAATCAATTTTAAGCTATACATACTGTAACTTTTTAGTTTGTATGAAAGTTCACTTAATTTAAGATTGGAAAAAATGTAATTATTGTACAAATGAGTGAGTAGATGTGTTTTTGCATTATATATTACAGTCTTTGTTTAAAATGTATAAAATTTGCACAATTATTTTAATTTTATTTTCTTCTCGTGTTGAAATGTCTTGTATTAGCATTGATATCAAGCTCTCCCTCTAGTGTCTGAGACCAGCACTCTAACTTGCAATATGTGTCAGTGGAACAGACGGATGATACAGTTCCTCATGGGAATAAAGTTAATCAACTTGTAACCTAACCTCTGAATTCTTTTCACATGTAATAAGAAACGTATGCATGGATCCTAAAGGGTTCATGATGGTTGATTTCAGACACCAGTTTTTTTATTTATTTATAGTCATTGACAAAAATAGTATTTTACTTGAGATTAGCTCACCCCAAAATTTACATTTATTTACAATTTTCTCACCTTCAAATACTTGCAAACCTTATTATAAGGTTATTATTGAAGAAAGCTGAAAACCTGTAATCATTGACTTCCATAGTAGTAAAAACAAATATGGATACAGGTTTCCAACATTTTTTCATTTATTTCTATTGTGCTTAACAAAACAAAGAAAATTTTGGAGGTTTGGAACAAATAAAGGGTGAGTAAATGATGACAGAATTAAATTTTTGGAGAAAAACAATCTCATTACCTGTCACCACAACCACTTCATAGCAAAAACTGTGCAATTTTTAAACAATTGTATAAAAGTAAACAAAAAGCCACTAAAGTCAAACTTTAATCTTGCTTATATTACATACAATACTTACAATAATAATATTTGGAATATCTTTACTTTATTTCTAATTGTCATTTTGACAATTCATAACATTTCATAACATTTTCATTATGATTTTATTATTTTAGTCTGGTTTCTATTTTTAGAGACCGTTTATTTATTTATTTTTTTACCTTTGTTAACCAAAATATACAGTGCTCAACATATATAAGTACACCTTTCACAAATCTCTCATTTAAATCATTATTCTCTATAGGAAGCTATACAATATTATATTTGTGCATACTGTACATTAGATTAGTCAGCACTGAAGCCAAATCTGGAGCTTATCTAACAAAATAACTTACGATAACAGTCCAAACACTAGTACACCATAATTTATATCTTAGGAAAAAATATTAAATAAATAATGTAAAGAGCAAAATTCAAGAAAAACAAAACATTTCTAACATTTTATAGTTTTTTTCCCTCAATATTTGGCATGAATGTTAAGAAGATGTTCAAGAAGACTAAATATAAATTTAATAAATATATCCGTTTAATAAATCTGTTATATAATAAATGCACCAATATATATTTCCTATATTCAATAAAAGAATAAAAATATTTATATAAATATTGAAAAAATATTTATTTTCAAAAGTGGCAGGATGTACAGTTGAAGTCAGGATTTTTAGACCGCTTAAAATAAATAGACCACCTGTTTATTTTTCCCGCCAAAACAAAGATTTTTTCAACACATTTCTAATCATAATTGTTTTAATAACTAATTTCTAATAACTGATTTTTTTAATCTTTGCCATAATGACAGTAAATAATATTTTACTAGATATTTTTCAAGACACTTCTATACAGTTTAAAGTAACTAGGCAGGTTAGGGTATTTAGGCAAGTTATTGTATAACGATGGTTTGTTCTATAGACAGTTGAAAAAAATATATATAGCTTAAAGGGGTTAATAATTTTGTCCTTAAAATGGTGTTTAAAAATTAATAACTGCTTTTACAAAATAAAACAAATAAGACTTTCTCCAGAAGAAAAAAATAATAGACATGCTGTGAAAATGTCCTTGCTCTGATAAACATAATTTAAAAAAGAAGAAAAAAAATCAAATGGGGGCCAATAAATCTGACTTCAACTGTATGTATGTATGTATGTATGTATGTATGTATGTATGTACAGTTGAAATCAGAATTATAAAATTTTCTTTGAATGTTTTTTTTTCTTTTTTTTTTAAATTATATTTCCCAGATGACGTTTAACAGAGCAAGAACGTTTTGGCAGTGTGTCTGATAATTATTTTTCTTCTGGAGGAAGGCTTATTTGTTAATTTTTATCTTAAGCTATATATATATATATATATATATATATATATATATATATATATATATATATATATATATATATATATATATATATATATTTTTTTTTTTTTTTTTGATAGTCTATAGTTCTTATTAATCTATTTAAGTCTTTAAATGTCACTTTAATCTGTATAGAAGTGTCTTGAAAAATATCTAGTATAATATTAGTTACTGTCATCATGACCAAGATAAAATAAACCAGTTATTAGAAATGAGTTATTAAAACTATTATGTTTAGAAATGTGTTGAAAAAATCTCTCCTTTCAACAGAAATCGGGTAAAAATAAACAAGCGGTCTAATAATTCAGGGGGTTTAATTATTCTGACTTCAACTGTGTGTAGGTTAAATTTTATCTGCATTTCATCTTATAATAACATTTGGCAGGATATCCTTAGTAATTCTGGCCTACAACATCCACTGGTACATGCAAACCTTTAATATTTAATCAACAAATTATTACAGCAACAATGTCTATTTATAATTGACAAACCCTTTTTGTTTGCTTTTGAACACAAACCAGAAAAAAAGACTACAAAAGAAAACAGTTTTTCTAGCAGATGCAGCATGTCACAACTGACTGCTCACAGCCAGCTCCAAATGTCAGTAGATGACAGAGGTGGTTTTAGCTGAGCGGAAGAGATGCTTGAGAACGCGCCGATATACAGCAGCATTAATGGCTACGCTAAGAACAAAGTGATTTGTGGCCCAGCCCTACAAATGTAAGAGCAATGAAACAGAGGTGACCTCTTGTCTCTTTACCCTGCCTGGCTGTCATCACATGAACCGCGCTGAGAAAAGAGGGTCAGTTCTTTAGCACACTGGTTAATGACCTTGATTTTAACATAATTGTATCCGTTCCTTGAGTCGCATCATTGGAACATATTGGGAATGCTGTTTGCGTCACATCATTTGGATTACTGAATAAGCTGAGCACAAGTAATGTGTGGAAGTATTGTCTCTAAATGCCGTGTGGAAGAACTTAAAACAAATGATGTCCTACAATTACCCACAAATCACAGCACACATGAATGGTCAGAGCCAGAGGTGAAAGAGGGGCTATTTAATAAAAAAAGAGAAAGTTAAAAGAGGCTAAAAAAAAGCTGAATAAGAAAAATTTCAATTTCAACTGCATTATTATTTTCATTAATCATAGCCCTGCCTTAGCCCTTATCCTTATGCCTTAGCTAGAGATCTATTATACGCCCCATTTAGTCCCAGCCATATTACCTCATATGTTTTCCCGGCCGACCAAATAAGACTTAAGAGATAAAACAATTTACTGTTCATTATGAGCCATGTCACTGGAATCAATCTATTAACCTGCGTTAACTGGGACGGGGGAAGCAGAGAGCTTACAGCCTTGCCTGACAGGAGAGGAAAATGGATATTTATATATTAGATATCCACGATCATAAAGAGAGTTGGGCATTCAATACCCCCCCAACCCCACCCCTTCATTCCCATCCCGGCTCCCCCTACCTCAGTGGATGGCTTTATTTTCGCGGTGGCCGAGGTGCCTCCTCTCGCCTTCACGCAGCCCCTGACCTGTGAAAGATTCTAACAAATTAGCTTCTATTGTGGAGCCAAAGGTGCCATCAATGAGGGGACGCTCGGCTGAGTCTAAAGTATGATGGGAGAGAGCGGGCGGCAGAGCAAAGAGCCCTGACGTGATTGAATTAACCCTTTGTGGAGAATGTGCCTGTTAAAATATAGGGAAGGTTTAAGAAAGGTTTAAAATGGCTTGCTCTAGCTACAGTAAGAGTGTGAGCAATTGAAGTATGTGAATTCTTGTCTGTCTGTCTGTCTGTCTGTCTGTCTGTCTGTCTGTCTGACTGTCTGTCTGTCGGTCTGTCTGTCTGTCTGTCTGTCTGTCTGTCTGTCTGTCTGTCTGTCTGTCTGTCTGTCTGTCTGTCTGTCTGTCTGTCTGTCTGTCTGTCTATCTATCTATCTATCTATCTATCTATCTGTCTGTCTGTCTGTCTGTCTGTCTGTCTGTCTGTCAGTCTCTTTGTCAGTCTGTTCATCCTTCAATCCATCAGTCTACCCATTCACCTATCTGTCTGAAATGCAAACCCACAAATTTCAAACTAAAATTGATCAATTTACTCAAAGATGCTGAAGTAGCTTAGATGTCAGACAAATAACTAACAAATCTTAGACATTTTAAAATAATCTATCAGCCTGTCTATACATCTTTAAGCATCTTTTTAGTCAATCTATCTGTCCAATCGTCTATCTACCGCTACGTTTTACAGCAGTGGTTCTCAAACTGTGGTACGTGTACCACTAGTGGTACTTGGGCTTCCTTCTAGTGGTACGCGGAGGAATCAAATATGTCATATGTACAAAAATTATTTAAATATGTTAAAAAATGATCTAAATATGAATATGATGACATATAGCCTATGTTTCCAGGTGTTGATAAATAGGGTACTATGTTAATACTTTACAGGAGTTTTTTTTTTTTTTTTTAACAACAGTAACCTTTCATTTTTACCTTTTAAAAGCACATTTTAATTTAAATGTTGACGTTTTTAGTCAGTAGTCATGCTACTGCATTTCAATACTGGTCATTATGGTAGTACTTGGAGAGACAATTTTTTTTTTTTCCCGAGGTGGTACTTGATGAAAAAACTTTGAGATCCACTGTTTTACATCATTATAGAACACAAAAGCTCTTCATCCATACTGACATTTTGACTGTCTTAAAAAAGATCTACACTATACAACCTAAACACAAGGTATTTGATAAATTGCTTATACTGGGTGTGCACATGATGGTTGCATATTTGCTAAGTGGTCCAGTTGTGTAATGATCATATGAGAGGGGCTTGGTGAATTAGAGAACGATGTGCAAAATTAAAGAAGACCAGTCAGAAAGCAACTGTGGATAGCCATAACTAAATTTTAGAGGTCTGGATTCAGTCTGTCCACAATAAAATACAACTCCACTGTTTTCAAACTTAAACAAGGTCTTCAGCATTTTCAAAACAACCTCACAGGTCAAAATGCTAAAATCTGGACACCAGGCATGACAGTAACAAAACATATACGCTTTAAAATGAAAACACACAAGTGTAAACGGTGGATAGATTTCTTTTTGTATGTCTTTATAGTTTGTCTATCTATCTGTCTGTCTGTCCTTCCTTGCTTCCTTCCTTCCGTCCATCCATCCATCCATCCATCCATCCATCCATCCATCCATCCATCCATCCATCCATCATCTATCTATCTATCTATCTATCTATCTATCTATCTATCTATCTATCTATCTATCTATCTATCTATCTATCTATCTATCTATCTATCTATCTATCTATCTATCTATCTATCTATCTATCTATCTATCTATCTATCTATCTATCTATCTATCTTTCTGTCATTCTATCTGTATGTCTGAAAGTCTGAAGAGTAATGATGCTGCTTTTGTTAAGATCTACAACCTACAGAAAGACATCAAGATGATTATTGCGGGTTGCTCAATATTGCGTCTTTCTTTTAAAATGACAATTCGAGCGCTCATACTTTTTCAACTCTACAGTATTTGTTCCAGGATTCGATTTGTTTACTTAAAGTCAGCATGTGCCCATTGATTGACATTTTATAAGAAAAACCTATAGGAATGCGGGTGAAATTGCAGTGAAATAGCAACCACCTTGTTTTAATCCTTTTCTTTTCATAGATGAATTTCAAACAACGTATACATGCACTGCAATGCACTTACTGATTGACGCCTCTCAATACGTCTGCTTTCACGCAGGCAAATATTGCTGAAGCAGAGTGATTCAGAAAGAGCTTAATCACCTAGAAAAAGCACAGTTTCTTCCCAACCAATCAGCTGCTGCGGATTTGCAGGCTTGAACTTATTGACATATCCATGTATCGATGGTCTTCTGAAAAGGCTCATATTTGTATGATAATGAATGTTTGAACTGTGTGTATAAAAGGTCAGGCATCACCTGCCACCCCTCTAAGTGTCTCAATAAGCACATTCCTATTAAAAAGGGGAAGGGTGATTGTGTTTGCCTACTGAGTATTAACCTTACAAGCTTGTGTGTTTGCATTATTCATATCAGCCTACACTATCATGGCTGCTCTCACCCCCAAGTTTGTTTTCCATTCTTGTCTCAAACATTCGCGTTGACCCACTTCTTTTCTAACATTCAAGAGGTCTTATTTTGATAATTAAAAAAAAATGTTGTATGTGGAGTTTAAGAATAGGGATAGAAGTGCTTAGCGGCCACAAATAGAGGCCTGTTTGTTACTGATTAATGTTAATATATAAATAACATCCAACTGGGATTCATTAAAATAATTTGTAACTGTGCTAAACAAGCTATGTCAGTGAGCGGGCCTCAGGGCACGTCAGAGCAGCTCCAATCTGTACAGCATCTCCACCCACACACACACACGCACACGCACACACACGAATGCCAGGGGTAAGACCTCTGGACAGAGCTGCCTCAGGTAACTTGATGACTGCCAGGGGAGTGAAACCTCACTCGGAAATCAATATGCTCTGAAATGAACCTGAGGATGCAGTTCTGGGCAGTGGGTGTGCATGCTATGTCTGATTAGGATTAAGAAAGGCTATTTATTTAAATGCAATAAATGTGCAAAATGTATTACAGGGTGAAATAATGATAGTAGTAGAATTATATGACAAGACAATTAGTGGACTATCTCTCTGGCTGTCTATCTGTCCAACTGTATATCTGTCTGTATATGTTAGAGGTGCCCAAAGTAGGGTCAATGGGGCCAAAGTTTGCCGATGGAAACCTTTGGTTTGGCCCACCATACCATCTGAAAAGTGAGGGAGAATGATGGGGAGTTGTTTGGGGTGATTGCATTTGACAGAGATTGTCATTTCGAATTTAACGTAACCTTTAATTTCTTTGTTTAATTGAGAAGCTACAAAAAAATGAATGTTTCAATTAAATGTTTCATATGAATCAGCCTTTTTAAGTGTAAATACTGTCATTTGACAGATAGAGGACAATGCACAAGACATCAGTGAGCAAATCAAAGCAAAGGCAGGAGCAACTCGACTATTGTAATCAGCATTGAACTTCATTGTGTTATAAATGGAATTGTTTTTACTATCATATAGTCATTATAAAATGATCTATAAAAATGATACTGCATCATTAATAATTACGTCTTAAAGCAATGTTTGCTTGTAAATTAGAAATATTAGTAAATGCGTAAATTACATATGCCAAATATAATGTTTTGGTATACTTAACTTTGGCCATCCAGCAAAAAAAGTAAAATATTTGAGGCATTATTTCGTGCAAGACTGCAAATGTAATCTATATGTTGCGGTGCCTGTGTGGTTTATGTTTATTGTTATGTAGGTAAGACAAGTAGGCCTTTAAAAATTTGAATTTCGGAACATCGATGCGATAGTTAACGTTCGAGGTTACTAAAGTAACCCTTCGTTCCCCGAGGAGGGGAACGGAAGCACTATAAGTGGATTTGATTGTAAAATCCACGCATTGGGAGGTTCGGTTCAGAAGCTACTCGTCTGAAAGAGTATTGAACGGGCCAATTAAGAATGAATTGGCAGCGCAAGCCTGCGCAGGTGAGCGGCATAAGCAATCAACTGAGTATATAAGCTCACCTGGCGCCAGCAGACGCTATCCTTTTTAAGCTGAAGAGACTTTCAACAGCTAAGGGACAGTCATTATGGCGACGGAGTATAGTGCTTCCGTTCCCCTCCTCGGGGAACGAAGGGTTACTTTAGTAACCTCGAACGTTCCCCTTCGGGGGGAACTTCAGCACTATAAGTGGATTTGATTGTAAAATCCACGCATTGGGAGCCCATTGAAAGCGCCATAATGACTGCACCTTACCAACACCCCCGATGAGGAGATAGTCAAGCAAGTGTGACGCACCCACATCATGGGGGGCGTGGTCCTCCAACGTGTCCCTGGCCCTAATTTATCCTACTTCAACAGAAGTTTTACGGATTTATATATATTTTTTGGGAAGTCGTGAGCATCTAGATAATTCTAGGAAAATACGACAGAACGTTGGGAAGCGTGCAATCCCGATAGGGAGGACGCTGCGGAGGCCATCCGTTACCCAAGGGGGGATAGATGGCAGAATTTACATATGGACTAGCCCTAAAAAGGGGGAGTACGCATAGCAAAAGAGTGGTTAGCGGGGAGGGAAGACACGGGTCCGCCCAGGGGGGGGACTTAACCGTGGCGGAATAAGCATATGGGATCGCCTAGTGGGGATCACGCATAGCAGGCACCTTTACCCAAAACGCGGGCTGACCAGCGGGCAGACCTACAACGTAGTGGGCCAGCAAGTGACTCCTCCGCTGAGTCAGTGCTGGGGGCCACGGAGGAATCTGCAGGGCTCACCTGACGGGGAACTTTACTGACAGATAAAAAGGCGCACGTATCTTCGTGTTAGGGAAAATGGCGCAGCAAGCGTGTTTCAACACCCTACCGAATTGTTTCCTCAATCACCAAGGGTTACCTAATACCCTTGAGGAAACCGGCTCCACTCGCAGATTGTAAAACCTTGCAAATGTGTTGGGTGTCACCCAGCCCGCAGCTCTACAGATGTCTGTTAGAGGGGCGCCGCGTGCGCGCGCTCGAGAGGATGCGAAGCTCCGAGTGGAGTGCGCACGCGCTCTCGGGGGACGCGGCTCATCTCGGCTCTGATAGTGAAAGAAAGGCATCCACAATCTAGTGGGAACTTATTTCGGTACGGCACTTCCCTGCTGCCGACCGCTATAACAGACGAAGAGCTGCTCAGATGATCTAAACTCTGAGTGCGGTCCGGATAATACGCAAAACGCGAACTGGACAATAAGAAGGGCTGGGTCTGCCTCCTCCGAGGGCAGCGCTTGCAGGCTCACTACCTCGTATTAAAACGGAGTGGTAGGAACCTTGGGCACATATCGCGGGCGGGGTCTCAGGACGTGAGAGAAGCCAGCCCAATTACAGGCACGAGTCACTGACCGAAAAATGCCTCCGGGTCCCCGACCCTCTAATCGATATTAACGCGACCAGCAGAGCTGTCTTCAGGGACAGAAAGATACTGAGTCGAGGATCGAAGGGATCTGACGCGGCTTGTGTAGCGAGGGCGAGATCCTAAGAGGGCATGAGAGGGGGCGGGGTGGATTAATTCGCTTAACGCCCCTGAGGAACCGGATGATGAGGTTATGCGTTCCCACGGTGCTGCCAGCCACCGCGTTATGAGAGCGGAGATGGCAGCCACGTAACCTTGAGTGTGGAGGGCGACAGCCTGCTCTCCAACTTCTCTCGGCGTAAAGAAAGCACAACGCTGATCTGGCAAATTACGGGGGTCTTCTCAGCGAGAGACACACCATTCAGTGAATAGACTCCACGTCAGGGCATAGGCGCGCTCGGGGAGGGGGCTCTAGCCCGAGTGACGGTATTAGCCACCGCAATCGGAGGTTACCTAAGTCTTCCTCGCGTCTAAAATCTCTTCAAAGATCGGCGAGGGTGCCAGGTGGTGCCCTGTCCCTGAGAGAGTAGGTGCTCTCTCGAGGGGACTGCCAGGGGAGGGCTATCACGAGGGAGAGCTCTGACATTAAGGTCCGGTTGAGCCAGAGGGGCGCAACCAGCAACCTGTTCCTCGTCCTCCCTGACCTTGCACAGTAACTGCGCGAGCAGGCTCACTGGGGGAAACGCGTATTTGCGCGTGCCCCGAGGCCAGCTGTAAGCCAGTGCATCCGTGCCGAGAGCACTCGGTCAGGGAAAGAACAACTGGCAATGAGCGATCTCGGGGGAAGCAACAGATCGATCTGGGCTTCCCCGAATCGCGCCCATATCAGCTGAACAGACTCGGGGTGGAGTCTCCATTCTCCAGGACGCAAGGCTGCCGTGAGAGCGCATCGGCTGCACGGTTGAGCTTGCCTGAATATGAATGGCGTGCAGCGATTTCAGCCGCGGATGACTCCAGAGGAGCAGACGGCGGGCGAGCTGAGACATGCGGCGAGAGCGCATACCCCCTATACGGCTGATATACGCCACCGCCGCCGTACTGTCTGTCCTGACCAGCACGTGTTGCCGCTCCAGCACCGGAAAAAAACGGTGGAGAGCGAGGAACACTGTCAACAGCTCCAGGCGATATGCCAATGCAACTTGGTACCTTTCCACAGGTCCGCAGCCGCATGCCCGCCAAGCACAGCCCCCCAGCCCGTGTTGGAAGTGTCTGCTGAAACGACAACAAGACTGGACGCCTGTTCTAGAGACACCCAGGCCTGTAGGAACGAGGGGTCGCTCCAAGGGCTGAGGGCGCGGCGACACAGCGCAGTAACAGAGACTCAGTGTGCGCGCGCGTGCCATGCGCGTCTGGGGACTCGATCGTGAAGCCAGTGCTGAAGTGGTCTCATATAGAATAATCCGAGCGGCATGAAGCGGCTGCGGATGCCATATGCCCCAGGAGCCTCTGAAATAGTTTCAGTGGGACCACTATTTTACTGTCGAGCTCTCTCAGACAGTACAGCATCAGCTGAGCGCGCTCTCCGGAGAGGCGCGCTGCCATGGTGACCGAGTCCAGCTCCAGCCCGAGAGAAGAGATCCTCTGCACGGGGGCGAGTTTGCTCTTTTCTCGGTTGACCTGAAACCCCCACAGGTGGAAGTGCCAGAGCACTTTGTCTCTGTGCATAATCAACTGCTCCGAGAGAGGGCAAAAATCAGCCAGTCGTAAAGAAATTGAGTATGCAGATGCCCGCGAGCCGAAGGGGCGCTGAGGCACCCTCCGCGGGCTTGGTGAGGACCCGCGGAGACAGAGAGAGCCCGAAGGGGAGGGCTTTGTATTGCCAAGCTCGACCTTCAAACGCAAACCGCAGAAACTGTCGGTGGCGAGGAAGAGTGGAGACATGGAAATACGCGTCCATCAGGTCTAATGCTGCAGACCAACCCAGAGGACGAACGCACCGGAGGATGCGCTTCTGCGTGAGCATTCTGAACGGCAGCTTGTGCAGGCAGCGGTTCAAAACGCGCAGATCTAGGATTGGCCGTGACCCACCGCTCTTTTTGGGCACGATGAAGCGTGGGCTGTAAAACCCGCTCTCCATCTCGGCTGGAGGGAGCGGCTCGATTGCATCCTTCGCCAGGAGGACAGCAATCTCCTCTCGCAAGATAGGGGCGGACAGGGGGCTGACCCTGGTGAATACACACCCGTGACTTGGGGGGCCGTTTCGCGAACTGAATCGCATAGCCGAGTCTGATTGTGCGTATGAGCCACCGCGAAGAGCTGGCCCGCGCTAACCAGGCAGGCAGAGCTCTCGCTAATGGACTCGTCGCTACAATCGCTGACGTACCAGCAGTGGGGCAGCGCGGAGTGGGTGTGCTGATCCGGAAAGCTCGCGGGTCCCACGGAAAAGCTGGAGGTGAGATATTTGCTCTCACTCCAAACCCGAGCTCCGGAGGGGAGGCTCGAGGGGTGGGAGAAAGGAGACCGTCCTCCCAGCGCTCGTGAGCCACTGGCGAAACGCACCGAATCTGCAAGCTAGAAAGCATAGCGTCCCAGACTGGCAGATTTCGGGCTGTCACATCTGGGGAAGTGAAAAGTGCCCTTTCATAATGTTTTCATGGCAGTAAAAAGTGCCGTTGGAAATGGGGCCCCGCCCTCCAGCGGGGAAAGAGCAAGTTCCCTCTTCTCCAGATGGCCTGTCCCAGGGGCGCTTCGCGGTCCGTTGCCGGACTTAGCGGCGTTCTGGGCAGGGGGGCTGCCTGCTTCCGAGGTGCCCGACGCGCTCGCTTCGCCGGAGGCGTGTGCGGGGGCGGAGCAGCTCTCATAGGCGGGCGCCTTCGGTGAGGAGCAGGTATGAATGGCACGGCGGGCGGAGCGGGCTACGGACCGCCGATAAGACATCACCCACCAACTGCTCTCTCACCGCCTTGAATTCCTGGGTGAATTCACAGACAGTGTCGCCGAACCTGGCTGGGGATATGGGGAAGTCAAGAAAGCGGACTTTGTCGACTTTGCGCATATCAGCCAGGGGTGGCGCTCCTGGACCACTAATGTGGACATCGTCCTCCCCAACGCACACGCAGCGGACTCAGTAGTCCGAAGAGCTAAGTCGGCGGCGGTGCGAAGCTCGTAAGCCTGGGTTGGACCCACCCTCGTGCAGCTCGGCCAGCGCCTGCGCTTGGTAGCGCTGGTAGGTGGCTATCGCATGCAAGGCGGAAGCAGCCTGGCCCGCAGCTATGTAAGCTCTAGCTCCGAGGGAGGTAGATAACTTACAGGCTTTGGATGGGAGACGAGGCGGACCCCGCCAAGAAGAGGCGCCTCGCGGATTTACCGCCATCGCGCACTCAACCTGAGGAATCGCCACATACCCCCTGGCTGTTTCACCGTCAAGAGTGGTTAGGGTGGAGGAACACGCAGCACGAGCAGAAAAAAGTGCTTTACAAGACCGCGTGAGCCTACTGTGCACCTCCGGGAAGAAGGGAACGCCCCTCTAGTCGGTCCGGCCGCGGAGCTGGGGGATAAACCATCTCCAACCCACGGCCGAAGCAGCCCGGGAAAGCACGGCTAACATGTCCGTTTCAGGATCCGTAGTGACAGCGCTCACCAGCCCGAAGGGGGCGAGCGGGTCTGGATCATCATCGGACAATGAAAGCCCACCCTCCGATGCCGCGGTGGACATCTGGTCTCCGGTGTCATCGGGCGTAAGGGCTACCATCTGTTAGACGGATCGCTTCCCCCGCCCGAAGCTTGGATGGAGCGCTTAGAAGAGCGGGAGGTCCGCGGGCCCGTGGGCGACGGATTATCTCTCGCTGAAACCCTCAGATCTGCCCGAGTGCCCGCTGCAGAGCAGGGGACAACTGGGGTGGTTCGCCCTTTTGCAAAGGCTAACCGCGATCTTGCGCAACAGTCATGGCATCGCAATGACGACATGAACTGCCCGCGAGCAGCGCATTAACATGCTGGACCCCCAGACATGTAACGCAGTGCCCGCGCCCATCATCCGAGGACAGGAAACTACCGCATCCAGAAACGCACAGTCGGAGCGCCGTCCTGATAAGGACGTGCTGCACGACTGTGTTGCTCTTTCTGTGAAGTTTGCAACTTTATACGCACCGCTCTGGAGGACCGGACCCAAAGAACGCCAGGCAAGGGAGAAACCCAGCTCGACCGTCTGCCACTGCGTGTACACACTCTGGACCGGGAGAATGCTCTCGTTCGCTCAGAATCGCTGGTCACAGCAGGAGGAACCCTCATCGACTCGATCAGAAAGTCTCTGAAGCGAAAAGGATAGCGTCTGCTGGCGCCAGGTGAGCTTATATACTCAGTTGATTGCTTATGCCGCTCACCTGCGCAGGCTTGCGCTGCCAATTCATTCTTAATTGGCCCGTTCAATACTCTTTCAGACGAGTAGCTTCTGAACCGAACCTCCCAATGCATGGATTTTACAATCAAATCCACTTATAGTGCTGAAGTTCCCCCCGAAGGGGAACATCAGGGGAGATCTTAACAAATTGTTGTTACAACGTGAAGCTTTTAGATACACTGTCTCCCAAGAGTTTTAAATGAGGAGTTTGACATTCGTCCTTTTCTTTAATAATTCTTTAATGTTAAATTAGGTGTTTGGGTAAAGTTTTTTTTGGCTATATTATGTTGTATATTTTGTTGTATTATTTTGATGTACATATTTCTTATATTCTGTTTTCTCTATTTTGTGATGCAGTATTATGGTTTGTTTCTGTATTTTCATTTTGAGTATCTAAGTTGTATAATTTACAAATATGTATTTTTCTTGTTGTGAGATAATAGGAAATCATGTGATCCAGAAGTTTACAAAAGGAGCAATTTACTATGAGGAAACACTGTCTGATGAAGAGCCAAGCGCTCATAACGTTACATGCTTTGTGTCAGCTTTTTTTTAATTTAATAAATTGGCATTTTTGGAGCTTTGATGTGGGCGCCTTTTGAAAATATATTTTGCACTTTTTGCTGTTTGGCTGAGCACCCAGTTGAAGGATGTGCGTGCGTTTGTACATTTTTTATTATTTTTTTATTTTATATTTAACTTTGGCCCTCAATCAAGCTTGGTTTTTGGCCCTT
This sequence comes from Danio rerio, assembly GCF_052040795.2. Classification (NCBI taxonomy): domain Eukaryota; kingdom Metazoa; phylum Chordata; class Actinopteri; order Cypriniformes; family Danionidae; genus Danio; species Danio rerio. The sequence continues at coordinate 25,641,267 of NC_141038.1, forward strand.
TATAAGAAAAAGATTTGGGCAACTATAATCTGTAGTCATCAGCCTGTTTGTTTATCACTGTGTGTACAATAAGAGCATTCAGATTTTATAAATATAAGACTATAATGTTTTAAATTATCTGTTTATTTTAAATAAAATGTCAAAATATGGATAAAATAATGTCCAATCATCATTGTCTTTTAACGTACTTAAAGTGCAGTTAATTTGCTAGATTATTTGATTATTTTAATTTTGATTATTATTTGCATATTACAGTTGAATTATTAGCCCCCGTTTATTTTTTTTCCCCAATTTTTGTTCAACAGAGATAAGATTTTTTTCAACACATTTCTAAACATAATCGTTTTATTAGATCATTTCAAATAACTGATTTATTTTGTTTTTGCAATGTGAACATTTTCTTGCTCTGTTAAACATCATTTGAGAAACATTAAAAAAAAAAAAAATTCAAAGGGGGGCTAATAATTCTGACTTTAACCATATACACAGTAAATATAAAACTCTAACAAAAATAAAAATTGTATTGCTTTAATACTTGCAAATCCTATTTCATCTTTGACAAGCGCACAATGCATTCTGAGCATTTTCACAGTGGGCTGTATATGGCAAACATTAACAATTTAAAGTCAATTTTCTCTTTCTAGCACTGTCATATTGTGAAACAATTTGAGGAAAACACACAAACCAAACGAACGCTGATGTCAAATGGACTCCACACTAAAGAGTTCAAATCCTTCATCTGCTCAGCTTAGAACAATGCCAATAATGCCATCTGGTCTAATAAAGGGTCATAACAGTGAGAATCATGCTTGCGCTGGGCATTATTAGTCTATCTACATGTGAAGCCATAGGCTAGCCAAACATTAAGATGTTGACATTGAGTCTAACAGAACAGCTCTGTCCAAAAAGTTCTTGTTCACTTTCCAATTAACTCTACAACAGATCCTACAGAGCTACCTAGCGTGGGAACGCTGCTCAGCCACCCATTTATTTTTCATTCGCTTTTCTCTTAACCAGAAGATAAAACTAGGAGAGGCCAGTTGAAATAAATAATCTTGTTTACTTGAAAAGGTTAAATAAGCAGTGGAGCGCTAATCCAGTTTGCATGGAGGAATGTTGAAAGAAAATAGCAATATTTCTGATGTGAGTTCCCACAGCTAAAGGACAGTGCGGCAGACATTTATTTTTGCATGGCTGGGGAAGGTCACCTCTTGTGATATTCTTATTTATTAATTTAATGCTGTAATAAATTTGTTTGAAATGGATGCTCTGGATGCTCACTCAACTTGGGAGGTTACATGAAAATTTGATCTGCAACAGGATAAGATTTTTTTTTCGCCACTGATTGCAAGTAATTTATTTCCTTAACCTTGGAAGAGAAAACATGAACAGCTCAAGATGTGGACCTGATCCAATTCGAATGCATTGTGTTACATTAAACCAATGGTGAGACTACATGAGGAACAAGGTGGCATTGGTTCACTTAGTTTAGTTAGTAGAAAACATAGCATCATCATCAAATAATGACAAGATAAAGAAATTGTTTTATTCCATTGTGTTAGGCATTCTTTGAATCAAGAACATCCATTTTTAAAGAAATATTTGTAACCTACCTAATGTTTGATACAAATACTTAATAAAATGAATCCTAAAAACCCATATGCTTAATATGTTTTGGTCTTCAGTGACCCGAATAGGCTGTCTGCTCATACTTGTGATCTCAAACTTACAATATTATCAAAATTATTGTTTCCAGAGTATTAAAAGCATATCATTTAGTCACAGAGACTGTGAATACATGACATTCAAGCCATTTCAATTTTGCTGACGATATTCTTTTTTTGTCATGTTTTAAGGGACAATTATGACTGAAACATCACATCATTGTGTATCAGACATTGCAACTTGAAAAAGAAGCCCTTGAGTCATATTGATATTTAGGGACAGCGCGATGGTGCGGTGGGTAGCACAATCGCCTCACAGCAAGAAGGTTGGTGGTTCAAGCCCTGACTGGGTCAGTTCTGTGTGGAGTTTGCATGTTTACCGGTTTCCCCCCCAGTCCAAAGACATGCGGTACAGATGAACTGAAGAAGCTAAATTGCCCGTAGTGTATGTAAGTTTGTGCAAGAGTGTGTGAATGCTTTCCAGTTTTGGGTTGTGGATGGAAGGGCATTCGCTGAGTAAAACATGTGCTGGATAAGTTGGTGCTTCATTCTGCTGTGAAAACCCCTGATTTTTAAAGTAACTAATCAAAAAAGAAAATGATTTATTGTTGCAAAAGGAAAATAAACGTACTGTAATTCAGACCTATGACCCTACATATTTACCAAATGTGTTTGTTAGTTTGTTCATTAATTTGTTTATTCATTCATATTTCCTTTTAGATATTCATGTTTTAGCATCTTTTGAGAGGGAGTTTTACTTCTCGGCAAACCAATTTACACAATGTGGTCTTCCACTTCAAATGTGCAAGCATTGTTATGTTTTTAGCTGTAGGTATTGTTCTGGTAGATAAAGGTATAGTTCACCCAAAAATACGTTTAGTGTACTTACCATCAGTTCCAAACATTTATTAGTTTATTATTATTATTATTTTTATTAGGAACTTTATTAGTTTTGAATAAAGCTAGAAACGTGTAACCACTGGCTTCTATATAGAAGAAAGTACAATAGTTCCAATTGTTCAACATTTTGAGTGAAATGAGTAAATCATGACAGAATATATATATATATATATATATATATATATATATATATATATATATATATATATATATATATATATTTATTTATATATATATATATATATATATATATATATATTTTTTTTTTTTTTTTTTTTTTTTTTTTTTTGGTGAACTACACTTTTACTGGACGTTGGCATGTAGTGTTTAGCCTATCTAAATCTATTTAATCTCAAATTATGCCTGCATTCTGTAGTTAAAGCCTTTTCAATTATATATTTTCTGACAACAATGTCAACCCTATATTTTATGTTGTATTGTAAAATCAATTTCTTTGTTTAATAAGATGTCTACTCTAATTCACTAAAGTCCACTCTTTTTAAGATGTGTGGCCTCGCCACTGCATTAAACTCATTTACCCTTGCAGTATTTACACATCACACTTCAATAGAAGTATATCCATAATATTACTCCAAAACTAGGTTTGTTTATTCAGTAGGATTCATTGCTTCAGCTGTCTCATGCCATATTGTTGCTCTGTGTAGTTCAGGGTGAAACAGCTTTATGATTCCACATTTTTTTTACAAGCTCAAGAGTGCCATTTTTGTGTTTGTTTGTGAGGCATTGCGAGAGGCTCCTCTGAGGAGAAAAAAAAAAAAAACGAATGCAAAGTGTGACAATCAAACAAATTCAAAGGACAGAGTGAAGCCGTGGTGACATGAAATGGCTTTTGACGCAGCACTTTTAAGAGTGTCGATAAGCATCCTCTTGTGTCTGTCAAATATATTCAAGCCCATGCATTCTCGCTTTTACTGAAGTGCAACCAGAGTTGGGGGAAATGAGTATGAAATGACCTTTTTGTGTGTCTGTGAATGTGTGCATATGTTTGAAGATGAGACAAGGTGCTTGCCTAATCCCAAGTTCCTTTGCGATTGGTGTTGCAAATGTCTCCATCTGGGCTAATCTTCTTTTTCTCATGCCTTGTGAGGCCTTCAGAGTTAACGTGACATTTCCAGAAAATTAGCCTTTCAAGTGACCTAAGTGGCTGTCTGTGTATTTAGAGATAGGGGGACAGATAGCTTTTCCTTGTTTGTTTATTCAAGCCGCTTCTGGAAACCTTGAGGCTCGCGCTGTCTGCCACAATGCTCTCTATAAATTCATATTCTTTTTTTTTTTTTTTTATGAATGTAGGAGAAGCATTTGCCATGGGCGCTTGTACAAAATTGCACCCAGCTCACACCTCTTTTGGAGCACATACAAATTTAGTGGATATTTAGAATGCTTTCAATTGTTTGGTGTGAATATGCGGTCAAAGAGTGCATGGTGTCCATGCTTATCCATGAACTCTTCTAAGACAAAATACTCATACTAGTAACCAGATTTGAACATTTTATTATTATTACCAGCAACAGGAATTTTTGTTTTTTGGTCTACATTTTAGGGAGGTCACTGCTTTTCACTGATTGGTGCCTCATTGTGTAGCCAATTATTTCCACACAAGCAATGCTAAGACATTATGTACTTCACACAAGAAGATAATATTATTTTTGCCACCAAATTGTTTGCTATATACGTTAGGGAGCCCTGGAAAAAAAAGTTGTCAATTTAAGATGTATTTAAAGTGCATTTAAAATACACATTTAATATTTTTCAAGAGTTCACACTTACCTGATGATTAATTTTAAAGCTTGTTTGGCATGCTGTCCTGGGAGAGAGCCCTGAGCCCTAAGGCTGGGGTTCCCTCCCATTTTCAAGGCGAGAGGGGAGTTTGAGCTAAGGTTGATCTCGAGAACTCCCCTGCTGTAGTAGCTAATAAACAGATAGTGATTGCTCTTAAAAGATAACTACTTACTAGGAGCATGTCTATGGTGCTGATTTGGATTAGTCAATTAGCTTGAGTTGCATGCCCTTGGACGGTGGAAGGAAACCAGGGAACCTGATGGAAACCCACGTAAGCACAGGGAGAACGTGAAAACTCTGCACAGAAACGTTAGCTGGCTTGGTAAGCATTAGAACCAGTGACGTTCTTGCTGTGAGGCAACAGTACTAACCACTGGGCCACCAAGCCACCCATCTAGGAAAGGAGGAGGAGTAGGGGTGGAAGAGGGATTCTTCAAAATGAAGATAGCTGTCATACGGAACTTAGGGTATTTATATTGGCTTAGGAATCGTCTGATTGGTGAATCATGAATTGAATAATGCGGGACCAGCTGCACACAATCATAAGCATGTGATCCTCTCGAAATTAGTTTTAAATAAACTTCACAATGTGATACCATACACAAACAACTAAGAGTTTTGCACTTTAAATGAATATGGTGTACTATAAATTTTCCTTCAGCTTAGTCTCTTTGTTCATCAGAGGTTGCCACAATGAAATGAACCGCCAACTTATCCGGCATGTGTTTTACAGGGCAGATGCCCTTCCAGCCGCAACCCAGTACTGGGACACACTCACACACTCTCACATGCTCACACATGTGCTACAGCCAATTTACTTCATTCAATTTACCTGTAGGGCATGTGTAAATGAATGAATAAAATAATAAATATATATTTTTTATTTAAAATCTACTTTTTGAACCACTTTTAAAACACTGTAAAATGTATTAATGTTAATAAATAAAAAAATAACATATATATTCTCCATTTTGTGCTAAAATTCTCTCTCTCTCTCTCTCTCTCTAACATGCAAGCATACTAACAAACACACTCACGCATAAAAATTAGTCAAGTAAAAATTCTTTAGATAAATCTCTGTAAATATCACTGCTTCCTTTTTTACGGCTATATATATATATATATATATATATATATATATATATATATATATATATATATATATATATATATTTTTTTTTTTTAATTATTTATTGATTGTTGTAATTAAGAATCACAACATAATGCTACCCACATATAATGAATGATGCTATGTCTGTGCATGTACACAAGTTTTCATAAAGGTCACAAAGATTGATCATGTAAATGGTAATCAGTAATGATTATGTATTTATGTTTGTACATATTTCATTCATTCATTTTCTTTTCAGTTAGTCCCTTTATTAATCAGAGGTCACCACAGGGGAACGAACCGTCAACTTAGCTAGCATATGTTTTATGCAGTAAATGGCCTTCCAGCCGCAACCCATCACTGGGAAACACATACACTCTCATTCACACTCATACACTACGGACAATTTAGTCTACCCAATTCCATTATAGTGCATGCGCAAACATGAAGAGAACATGCATACTCCACAGAAATGCCAACTGAAGCAGCTCAAACCAGTGACCTTCTTGCTGTGAGGCGACAGCGCTACCCACTGAGCCGCTGCGCTACTCATGTATATATTTATTTTATTTATATTTTTAAAGAAATAAAATAAAGCATGCACTTCAGCCCACATTGTCATCGACAAATATGTCATCAAATTATTATTGTTCTAAATGTGCCTGGCAATTGTTTTTAATATGTAAACTATTGTTAAAATTAACGTAAAAAACCAAAAAATTATCTAATCTAGATTTAAACCTAATTTCTAGATTCCCCAACAACTTAAAAACAAGAACATGCATATACAAATTCCAACTTCTATACAGACAGAGTTCATTCTCCCCTTCAAACATTATTTTAAAAATCACTGTAATGCACTGCGGGACCTCAGACACTTATCACAGCAGAGCGGGGGATGCGGCACATGGAAATGGGTTTAGATAGAAAATTAAGTTCAAAGGTCACGCGGCCCGGTCTGAAGGGTAACAGCAGATGAAATGTGGCTATTTGTTTTAAGCCAAGACTGATTTCATCTGGCCTGGAAAAGGTCAATGTGACATGAAAAAGGGATTCGTTTTCATTGGTGCTAGCGCGGCTGCTTTGCTCTCAAGGCGCCTGTGTTTACTTGCGTATTTACACTTGGGCTTACTAACCATGTCATTATTCACTCCACAACAGCTTCTTCTTGAGGCTGCAAGCTACGGCCATCTGCTTCACGGGTAAACATGTTTGTACTTTTTCTACAATGGCTCAAGCTCTTTGATCTTAATGCAAATCGCTGTCTGATGTACTTTTATTATTTCCTCCGCTTCTGTGTTTTCTTTCGCTTGATGGAAGGAAAACGCTGCCCTATTTTTTCCAATAGGTGTGATAGTCAGGTATTATTATTAGCAAACATTATTTCAAATGAAAATGGCACTGAATGCTCAACGCTGCTTTGGTTTACTCAAGGAAAAAAAAAAAAATATATATATATATATATATGCCTTATGCCCTTAGCTGCACAAGCACAAAAGGGAAAATAAATAAGGGCAAGACAGGATCTCTCACCGCCGTCTCGCCTTTAGGGGACCGAGAGTGTGAAGAGGACGCTGGGGTCAGAGTGGTTTGATTTGTATCTGTGGTCCTGTGGGATAGAGGAATACACCAGACCGGGGCGAGCGAGGAGCCTCATAGCAACCCCAGTGCACCCGAACAATAAGGCAGGATGCTGCTAGATGAATGAGGCCCATGTTCGGCCATCACTTGCTGTAGGCTTTAGGTGCGATAGAAGCCTTTGAACATGGGCATAGCAGATGTTGCTTTAAATCAATAACTGGGTTTCAAGAGAATTTGCGCACACTCTAATGGAGCCACATTTACATACATAAACTGGTGTTATAAGGCTGTTGTGTGCCATTTGGGTAATGGTAACACTTCATAACAACAACAACAACAACAACAACAACACTACTACTAATACTAGTACTACTACTACCACAACTACTACTAATAACAATCAAATAATAACAATGATAACAACAATAATGAAATAATAACATAATAATACTAATAATAATAAAATACAACTACTACTACTACTAATAAAATAATAATAATAATAATAATAATAATAATAATAATACTAATAAAGACAAAAAGAGATAATAATTACATAAATTATATTAATAAAATAATACTACTACTAATACAATAGTACTACTACTACTACTAATAAAATAATAATAATAATAATAATAATAATAATAATAATAAATAAATAAATAAATAAATAAATAAATAAATAAATAAAAACAAAGTAATAATAAAATAATAATAATAATATGAAATAATAAAAAAGTAATAATAAATACAAAAATATTAAATAAACAATAATAAAGAATAGTCACAACAGCAATGTTTAAAGATTATGTTTTACCCAAATGTAAATAAAATTGATGTCAGTTTCCCAGTGGTAAACACAATATGTTCAATCCAAACTCTCAAATACGCTTCTGTCTGTATCAATTTTTCTTTGATATGAATTAATTGCGGAATCTTTTATGATGATATACAGTATTATACTGACCTAAGCTGCAAAAAATTACTTTAACAGGTATAATACTGTAGAGTTAACAAACAAAAAGACAATAAATAGTCACAATTTGCAATGGTGTAGGCCAGAATAACACGTGACAAAGAAAATCAATCACCTATTAAGTCTTCAATCATTTGGTGCTGACAATACAGCAATCTGAATGTTCTTATAAAGTAATATTAATAATAATAACTGCGTGACAAGTCTTGCAACAGGACAGGTTAATGTTTTATTTTTTATTTTTTGCATTCAACTTTTCATATTGTTAAGAACAAAATTCTTCAATATGCTGATATGCAGCATTTACAGTTTCACTTTGAGTTTTGACTGGATACAGCCTATGTTGTTTATAACAAATTAAAATAAATTAATAGTAGAATAGATTATCAGACTCTGCAAACAATATAAATCTGCAAACTATATTTTTCAACCTGCCTTCACAGTTCATTCTGCTCAGTAACCCTTGATGAGTTCACTACATATCGGTCGGAGAGATGCACACCGCGCTAGTCATAATTAACGAATTATCATTGTTTCGATCACACACAATACACACTATAACCAGCAAAACAACCATTTACAGTTAATAAGAAACAGCGGTTGTCTGTGAAAACTGCAATAATTATATTAAGCACAATCAGACAACATACTTTATTCACTTCATACAGTATACACATTGTGTGCTGTGTGTACTTGCATTGTTGTGCATGCGGGTCAGTTTAGGACCATGATCTGACCATGACCAGGATCATGATCACACTGGAAATCTGATATTAGCCACATTTAACAATAGTTATGCAAAAAATAGTTTTGCAAAAAAAATAAATAAATAATAAAAAATCAGATCTGCACAGCCTCACAGTGTGAACATAGCATTAGTTGTACATTCAATCATTTATTTGTTTTTTTCGGCTTAGTTCCTTTATTAATCCGGGGTTGCCACAGCGGAATGAACCTTCAACTACTCCAGCACTTTTTTTTTACGCAGCGGATGACCTTCCAGCTGTAACCCATCTCTGGGAAAACCTTAAATATAAATAATTCTGAAAGCATTATAGTTTGATGATGTCACTGTTGTAGAGATATAGCTTGAAGATGAAGGTGTATCTAAACAGCAACGTCTTTATTCCTTGTTTATTTTAGATCTGTTTACCCTGCAGTACAGTTTCCATGGTTTGTTGCCATGATTACTTATAACTATCACCTGTGTCTTGTTTAATGTTTTTATTTTATTTTTTTTTTATCCCTGCATAAATAGGCTTTAGTTAGTTTGCTCTTTGACTTGGTCAAACTTGATCTTTTTAATGTGATCAATAATGAGTGTATATATAGAGAGAGACTACTACTAATGGTCCTACTTTATAATATTAAGTGGCTTTAATTACTATTTTCTTGCATCAAAAGCAACTACAGTGTACTTACTGTGTTCAGAAATTATTGTAGAACACTTCTGGTGCTCTTAAGGTGGGATACGGGTAGGGTTTAAAAGGGGTTTGGTGGTATGGGTAGGTTTAAGGGTGAATTAATGTGTAAGGGATTGTCAACAGTGTAATTAAAGAAATAAATTACAGATGTAATTACATTCATGTATTTAATCAATCACAGTGCAATCACAAGTACAATTTAAAACATGTATTTACATAATAAGTACATTGTAACAAATGATTCATTTCAGTGTAAGTACACATTAGTTAAGGCCACTTAAAGTGGGACATTACTACTACTACTGCTGTACTACTAATACACAGAAATGTTTGAAAATATTTTCAAAAAGAGATACAAATTGCAATTCAAAAACAAATCCCTTTAAATAGTAACAAAGCCATGAATTATGCAGTGTTGCTTAATATGAATGCCATAAATATGTTTTTAATTTCAGCTTGTCATTAAATTTGAAGTAGCCTATTGCATTGCATTAACAATAGTAATTACAATGTTAACTTCACTCCTACCTTTACCCAACCCCATAATTAGGTCCAGACAGAATCTTTTTGCTGTTTCTGTGCAGAATTTTGTAAAAAAAAAAAACTGCAGATTTATGCAAAATTATATTGGGAGTATCGTAACTAAAAATCAAATATAATATGAAATACAAATAATACCTTTTTACTTTTATATAATGTTTACAACACAAATCCAATTAGATCCACTTATTTCATATAATATATCTAGTTTCATATAATATATCTTTCATATAATATATCTACTAAAAGACAGAAAATATTACTTTACTAATTGTATTGTAAAAAAATCATATGAACATTTTCATATTAGTTAATAACATTATTGAAATTAATTTTACATGTTACATGCATTTATTACACACAAAATCTTTATTTTGTTTTTTATCAATCAAAGTCTGAGCATTTTTTTCCGAGTTTTGAGTCGCAGTTCTTTCGTTGATGTCAACTTGAGGGTTTCCATAACAACTGCAATTTTCTCAACCTCTCACCCCTTTTACAGTTAGTTTGCTATGAGTGAATGATGCACAAAAAAACTCATCCCCATATACAATGTTCTGTTTTAGTTGAAAGTACATCAACATATTGAAATAAACGTATCAGCAATTTCCGATTCACGCAGACATTAACTGTTTCCATCCACCTATTTTTTATGGACAATTTGGATATGCACATAAAAGAAGGAAACGCTGTTATGCGCATGAATTTTGAAAATGCGCATAAAATCGTATGCACATGACTAAGTAAGATAAACTTTTTATTCGATAACAAAAGATGTGCATAAACTACAATGAAAATATGTTTACTGAACAAATTCCAGTACGGGCATTAGGGTCATGTGATTTTGTTATAAGAGATCATGTGATGAAAATGATGTGTGTGAATGGATAAACCAAGAGGCTGAGCATCTTCTAAACATCTAAAATGTTGTTTTGGTCATTCTAAAACATCTTAATTACTTTAGAATTAGTGTTATTATATTATTAATTATCTCCAGAACTGTCAAGAGTGTCTGTGCTCCACGTCTCACACCTCCAAACACCACCACGCATTCATTGCATGTTGGCATTTGTCAAATGAAGTCATTTTGTTAAGTAAAGATAAGATTCACGCAAAAAAACAAACAAACAAAGCAAGTCTCATAATATATCTACTAAAAGACAGAAAATATCACTTCAATAACTGTATTGTAAATAAATCATATGAACATTTTCATAGTCAATATATTTCTGAAATTTAAAAAACGAATAAATAAATTTGCACACATATACACATGTAAATAAATCTTAATGACAGGCTTAAAATCTGTGGAAATCTGCATATTTCATCGCTGCAGATCCCATGTGGATCTACTCATAACTCTTATCCCTAAATTCAGTAAAAACAAACAATTTTGGGAACACTTTGATCACATTTAAACTGTCAGGTCTTGATGCCCAATTCCGATTTGTTGCCTATATCTTGTTTTAAACTCTGCGAAATATGCCAAGTTCGCCCTACTTGAGGCGTAGGCGGAAGAGGAGGAAGATTAAACTGCAAAAAGTACCACATTGTCGCAAGTTTAATGACGTACAAAACGGAGTGCCTCAATAAATCCGATCTGCCTGTTCAAATGATAGTCACATTGTCACATACCCGGATTATATCAGATTTATTTCCACATATGAAGAAAGCCTGAAACTGATCTCTGAATATCCGAATGCATGTGTTTTTTTATGTTTACACAGTCATAAAACAGATCTGATCTGTGTAAAAAAAACAGAATTGGGTAACATTTAACTGGCAGTATAAACAAACCTTCTATTAATTATAAGTTACATTGTAACTACATGTTTTAGTTTCACAGTTTTAGACTTGGAACAAACATCTGTTCATGGAAATACATGGAAACATATTATTATAATTTCAGTCTAGCAGTCTAATATTCTAAAACAAAGAGAATAATACTAGAGTAATACATAGCCTTGCAGATATCAAATGATAGTACACATTAAATCTGTCTAACATAAAGATTCACATTAATATGTAAACAATATTGTAAATTACTATTCTACTCACGAACACACAGGCTTGTGTGCAAATACTTTTACTATTTACTGCACTCTGTTACCCTTCTAGCTATTTACAGTACCAAGAGAGCTAATGAAACGGATATCATGCACATTTGCAAGAAAAAGCATTGCAAAATAAGGCGGATGCTTTAAATGCAAGGCTTTTTCAAGACCAAATTGCACTGAAAATGAGAGCGATTTTAATCCAGCCAATTAATGAATGTGGGAGAGGTGGGGGGACAGGAGGGTGTAGAGAAGCCCAGGCAACAGCAAAACTAGGCCAGGCTGGCAGAAGAGTGATTTGGCGCATTAGACTCCTGGTGGGACGTCTTCTCTGAAATATGCAGCCACACACCCTACCTTTTTGTGGATCAGGCATACATTAGCAGGTACAGTAATCAAAGGGAGTTTAGCCTCAGACCATCCCCCAACACATGCTTTTTACCCCACCCCAATACATGTCTATAACCCGATGACGATAAATTTATTGGACACCCGTGTTGTGAAACAAGGGGAGTAATTAACAGCACAGACGGGGAAACGTGCAATCACCTTGCAGGGCTTGGGCATCTGAGTATGTGGTCTCTTTCATTTTAATTAAAAGAACACCATGAGTACGCTGCTGAAAAAGGTACAAAGAAAGGTCAGTGTCTTAGCAAAGTATACGCTTTACACGGGTCGTCCCACTGAGTTCTGAGCTCACTGATTCATTGTGCCCCTCCCACATCCGATGAGAGATCTTAATGAGTCAATGCCGTAATGAAGAAACGGCTTCCTCTGTTATCAAACGCCATTCAGGGAAGGAGATAAAGCAAAAACAATGTTGATGTGTTTACACAGGATTAAGATTATGGATTAAAGTACAGTACTGTGCTATTGTGATGCGTTGTTACAACTTATGCTGCATGGTGGTTCTGTGGTTAGCACTGTCACCTCACAGCAAAAAGGACTCTGGTTTGAGTCCTGACTGGGCCAGTTGTTGTTTCTGTGTGGAGTTTGCATGTTCTCCCCGTGTTTGTGTGGGTTTCCTCCAGGTGCTCCGTTATCCCCCACAGTCTAAAGACATGCGCTTGGTGAAATGAATACAATAAAATGGCCGTAGTGTATGAGTGTATGTGTGAAAATGTGAAGCTGGAAGGGCATCCGCTGTGTAAAACATATGCTTGAATAGTTAGCAGTTCATTGCACTGTGGTGACCCCTGAAAAATAAGGCTTTACGCTGAAGGAAAATTAATGAATAATGGATTAATGAACAAATGTTATAATATAAAATTGGTTCAAATTTAAAATGTAACTATTTTATAGACATTTTTAAAAATGTATTTTGTTCTTGTGAGCAAAGCCAAATTAAAAATTCATTTCAGTCTTCAGTCTAACAAGATTATTTAGAAAGAATGATAAAATATGCAGACTTAGTGCTTAGGAAATATGTCTTATTGTGTTCTCGATTTATTGATTTGATCAATAAATTGATTTAATCAAATATGGAAAAAAAAATTTTTCCCAGAGATGGGTGGCGGCTGGAAGGGCATGCGCTGCGTAAAAACTAGCTGGATAAGTTGGCGGTTCATTCCGTTGTGGCGACCCTGGATTAATAAAGGGACTAAGCCGACAAGAAAATGAATGAATGAATGAATGAATGGAAAAAATATAATTATTGGTAATTATATGAGGGTAATGAGATTTAGATTTATGTACTCTAAATCAATTTAAATTTCATGCAGATGATTGGTGCTTAAAGTATAGGTGAAATTCAAATATTCAATGTTTATTTTGTTAGCTCAAATTGCTATTCTTAAAGTGAACAATTATAGCCTGATCACACCGAACACGCTTTTCCGTTCCAAAAACGTGAGGCGCACAACACTGCCTTTTTTGTTGACAAGAAAAAAAGATGTGCACTTTTTTATGTCGCTTGACAATGACTGAATACGCTCAAAACAGCGACCAATAGTCTCTCCTCCATCTTCAAATATCTTTGTAGTCATCTTGACAAGACAAACACTGCTGTCACCTCAACAGAATCTCCGCCTCTGCTTTCATTTCATTGAAACAGACACTAGTGACGTAACAGGCTTTTTCTGCTCAGAGTTGACTTTTATTTAACAGTGAGTGCACAGTGTGCAACGACAAAAATGCGAGCACGAGCAGGCGGTTAAAATGCACAAGCATAAGCCACGTGCAAAATGCTTGTGGGCGTTAGTAAATAATTAAAAAGATGCCTCTCAACACAGAAAAGTGTGTTCGATGTGATCAACCTCTTAATCTACACAAGTGTATCCACTGAAAAACATTTATTTTGGTTCTTTTTAATCAAAGGCTGAGCATTTGCTTCTGAGTTTGAAGTGGCAGTCCTTATGTTGATGTCAACTTGAGGGTTTCATTAACAACTGCAACTTTCTCAACCACACCCCTCTTACTGTTAGTTTGCTATGAGTGAATGATGCACAAAAAAGGCACCGTCCCCATACACAATGTTCTGTTTTAGTTGGAAGTACATCAACATACTGAAATAAAAGTATCAGCAATTTCCAGTTCACACAGACATTAACATGATGCAGGGTAAGGACTTATACATTATAGAGTCTATAAAATGTAGTTAAATGTCCCATATAAGTTTAACAATGACTATCATACAATAAAGTCTAATAAGTGCTGTATTCATCCTAAATAGCATAAGTGCAAATGTGACAATGATTTAATATAATCATTTAGTAAATAAGTTAATATTTAAAAACACAATTTGTTTAGCTAATGAAAATATTACATACTGTTCATATTTTTTTATTATTGTTTCAAATGACAAATATTCTCCAAAGATGTACCGCACATAATCTTGGTTCTTTGTGTATTTGCAGTCTTTTGTAAAAATAGTTCTGTGTGAGTCAATTGTTCTTACAGCTGCATCTCAATGACTGAGTCACTGTACAAACAACTCAAACGTGCAGATACTGGAAAACCAGAAACAGATAAAGCTCAAGGCTTTTTGTTAAGAACAGTGGGAAGCTTGACTACTTAAACCAACCAAAGCCTCAAGCAACACCTTCACAAAAGGCTACACACATTCATTGATGTTTGAGAAGACAACACACGTTATTTCACCTAATATACAGCACAGTATTAAAGTATATAATCATCTTTTTTTAAATAAATATTTTATTCAAATTATGATACTTATAAAACTCCAAGATGTCATGAAACTATCCACTTGTACAAAAACAAAATACACATAAAATAACTAGAAATAAGATAAACTGTCTATCAGTGGTACCCAACCTTTTTTATCACCAGGGACTGGTCAACGCTTGACAATTTTACTGCGGCCTGGGGGAGGTTGTTGGTAGGCCATCATCAACCGCTTTTATCAGAGGATAGCAAGCTAACAACATTACTGCAAATCTGATACAAGTTTTATCTAGTGTTATGGAGAAATTTAAAAGCACTGCAGTGTTTGTCTGAGATAATTAGTCTACCAAAATGTCTATATTCCATACAAAATTTGAAGCTGATCGGTCAGTTCTTGTCACATGACTGCGCTCATGGCTTTCTGAACATGCGCCTTCATTGGAAATAACGAACTTGCACATGAAACAGATGCGATTTGTGATCAGCCGCTCTCATTTGCGCTCTCCAGCAGTTAATCTTCTGGCACAGACATGCTGGATTCTCCAGATTTGTTGACAAATAGGTTGTGGATCCATTCTTTGGCAGTTCGTGGGTCCTACACTTGGTATTTTGCCCCTCTCAAAGAAACTTTACAAAGACGTCTGTTTTTTATACTCATTTTGTGAGCTTGAGGGTTCAGTTTTGGTGCTCAAGTGACCGTGATCAGTGTAACTGAGAGAATATGGTAATTTTTCAAAATAAACGATTGTTCAGACTGTATGGCCAAGTACCAATTGATCCATAAACTGGTACCAATCCACGGCCAAGAGAATGAGGAGCACTGCTGTATGTAATCGGAATGTCAGCTTTTAATTTAATACTGTGTATAAACACCTCTGTCAAAAATGTATAACAAATAATAATATGAATATGCAAAATAATGATGAACCAAAATGATTTTCAAATACTTAAAGGCAGAGGTAATCAATGTTGAAAATCCAGCACAATGGTATTAAAATGATTTTACTATTTCATTTATAATAATTTAGATAATTAATTTAGTCTTTTATAAACACATATACAGCAGACACATCATTCACTAAGATCACGCTGCAAATGGATGTTAAAAGGGGTTTTCGCAGTTCAGCAGTGTTTATAGGATCTCACCCTCATATTCTCTCACCTTCTCAGTGAACAAGGTCATTACAATCCCAATATAATGGTGCGAGGTAATCAGAGAGCGTTGATGAAGAAAGCAACAGTAATGATATTTTATGTTTCTCTTTGCTTGCGTGTTAGAGTCATTAGCTTCATGTTGACATCATTCCATCAGGACCTATTGAAAGCTGGTTGGAAAATCAATAGGAATGAGATTAGCTGGTCGGGGTGGGGTTATGAGGTTAGTGGGCAATATGCAAGGTTCACAGAGCAACACCTGGGCTTTTTTTGAACTTCAAATCACAAAGATAGAGACGTTGTGTTGTAAACACATTTGAGGGCTGGTTGTACATGTCACATTACATCAGGGAGACGGACAGCATGTTCTATAATTGGGGAGATCCCAAGCATCCAGTATAGAAATCTGATAGATGCTAATATATAAAAATTACATTTATAAAATATATTAGAAATTATTAAATATTAAAATGTAAAAATTAATATAGTGATTTTTGTAACTTTTGGAATATGGTTTATGTCATATACATGTATGCAATTTGAATATATTGCTAAATATAAGATTTATATATGGTATTTGTTTTATATATTTTACATTTAAAAAATTTAAGTATGTTTTTTCCCCAATGTTTTAATAATTCAGTGCTTACCAGTGTTGAAGGTAACGCGTTATAAGTAACACACGTTGCCCAATAATATTACTTTTCCAAAGTAACAAGTAATATAACGCATTTCTTTTAAAAATAAGTAATATTATTTGAGTTACTTTTTAAAAAATGTAATGCACGTTACTTTTTACCTTGCTTAATTGGATATAAAAAACATATTGCAAATAAAAATGACCTTAGTCAGATTGAATTACCACTCAATAAGAGAGTGTACTGCAGGGAATCAGACAGTCGACTCGCACTCATCATCATCATCAGATCTCTTTTTTTCACAGCAGATGAGTCAGTGTACAGTTCTAGTAACTTAGTAACTCGGGATATGGGTTTATTTCGAGTCAGAGAGAGTATCCGGTATGTACTGAAGATGCAAACCGTTTCAAGACAACTTAATTTAACGAACTGGTTCAACAGGTTCACTCAGAAGATCCGGTTAAAACAAACAATTCATTTGCGAATCGCCCATCATCACTATAGACAGTAAAAATGGCAGGCTGGAGACTTTCATTTTTGCAATGGATTATTGTTATTCTCAACTCATCAAAGAAAAGGAGTGGATTGTTGTTAGGTGTATATTATGTTTAGGTAAAACTCCTGACAACTGCAAGAAAGACAAAATAGAAAAAAAATTATAAAATAAAACTGGATGCGAAGCACTACACCCGCACCCCACCTACAGTTAACAAGAAATGATTGACATCAGTTCATGTTCTCCAGGTAAAACAATTAATTCGACTAAACTAAAAAATTATTATTGCTTTTGTTGTTGAGGAGGTACAGCCATTGTCTACTGTAGTAACGACTATGTTTTGTAATAAGGTATGTTTTTTTCTTTGTTGGGAAGCAATTCACATATTTGTTAAGGCCACGTGAAACAATTTATTCAATGTATAAAGCTCAAAGATTTATTTTAATTTAGATGTTTTTATCGTCTTACTGTTCATTTTGTAATTAAACATTTTAAAGTTTTAAAATCAGTTTTAGCCTTAATTTTTTCTTGTTAGTACTCTAAGGCTTTATTGCAATCTTTATATCTCAATGGACAGTGAATTTACTCATACAAAACATTCAAAAGCAGCCAACAAATTACATGCTGTCATTTATCTGTATACAGTATAGCATGTGTAACTCTGGGTTAATACAGTTCTCAAAATATAATTTTATTCTACATTTTTTAAAGGAAAATTAAGGTTATTTAGGTGGTTGTTAAATGCAGAGCTTTTCGCTAAAAAATGTGAAAAACACCTGCAAGTTTTGAAAGAGATCAAACCAAAGCCAGGTGAGAAAAAGTAACGCAAAAGTAACTCAAAAGTAATGTAAAGTAATTAAATCTGTTACTGTATACTCTAAAAAAGCTGGGTAATTTTAACCAAATCTGGGTTAATAATGGACAAACCTAACCGTTGATTTAAAGTTGGGCAATACATTTAATTATAATAGACTAAAATAACTTTTCTATGGCATCATTGTCAAAATCTCAATATGCTAAAAGCACATGACACTTATGAAATTATGTTTTTTTTTCTTAACAGGCAAAAGTGGAAATCAATGAGCAAAAAAATATTTAAGTAAATTTGTATCCTATGGATCCAAGTAACACAAATCCAAAGGATGTTTTAAAATATTTATTTAGAATTTCATGAGTTGCATGTCCCAGAATACTTTGCTTTATTAACTTTATAAACCTAACCGACGTATTTAATTATGAACTTTAAACTTCTTTAAAAAGAGATTCAAATAACATAATAATACAAAATCTATCAGGCTTTTATAGAAAAACAAAGAGAGTTGTGCCTGGCCTATTCAAGAATAAACACTTAAATAAATAAAATTCCCACAAACTAATGCCTTAAAAAAAGACCCTGACTTCTTAAGCGTCTGTCTTGCACACGCACACACATATGCTAGCTGGATAAAGTAATTGATCTGAGGAAGGTCTGCTTATTTCCCATCTCCTGAAGTGCCACTTGAATTTTCTGTTGGGCATAACTACATTAGGGGTCAGAGGAGGGATGGGTAATGGTGATCGCCTCATCACTTCATTCTGTAGCCAAGAGTCTTTTCATTAAGTGTTTCTGGTAGTTAGCAGTGACTTTAAAGCCGCGAAATGGAATTACTTCGTCCCTCGTTCTTTTAAGCAGAGCAAATGGATAATTTTAATGTGATGAAATAAAAAGAAAAGAGCCTAATGGTAATAAGAAATGCTGGGATACGGAGATCTGATCAATTTAACCGCCAATTTAGATAGACATTAACAAAGCAAGCTTGGGCGACCCACGCTGACCTTTGAAATGTGTCTGGCACTATCAATGATGATGAAGAATAGCACTGGATTTAGCTCTCTTATGCATTTTGAAGTGGCAACCAAAGATTTCTAAAAGAAAATATAAAAATACAGTGGGACAGTCTGCCCAGCGTGAGGCATTTTTTCAGCTTAATGTCAAGTCACATTTAGTTATGTAAGCCACAATACAAACTATTTGAAGCAACTTAAATGACCAAAATTGATCAAGGAAATAAAAGACTTAAGGAGGTTGGAAAGTGATCAAGTGATGGTTGTTTGATGAGGATAATTAGTTTGCATGGTGGATGATGATGTTTTATTTTATATTTTGTTGAATTGTGAATAGGTTTGCAGCTGAAAGTGCATCTACTGCGTAAAACATATGCTGGATAAGTTGGCGGTGACTAAGCCGAAAATAAAAAGTGATGAATGGACAAATGAATGTATTTGAGAATAATATTGTTCCTGTTTTTAAAATGTGGAGGTACTGTTTGTTTTATGCTTTAACTGTATTTTTAACTGGCTTTATTGTGACTTTATCCTCGACTTTTTTATTTCAAAATTTATGGGATACTTGTAATTTTGTCCAGTTTGGGTAAGCTAAATTGTCCGTGGCGTATGTGTGTAAATGAGCGTGTATGGATGTTTCCCAAGTGATGGGTTGAGGCATCCGCTGCGTAAAACCAAAGAGCATTGAATCATTAAGAGGCAACACTTTAGTGTGATTTGGGAAACAGCCACTAGACCATACTCGTCAACCCTCCCGTTTTTCCCGGGATTCTACCGTATTTTACAGTTCTATCCCGCTATCATCCCGTATTTCTCCCGCATTTTTAGTCATTCTCTGAAGGATGGCAAGAAAAAATAAAGAGCCAAGCCTCCCTATACGCAACCCATACCACCGAACCACCAGGGGCCACCCCTTGCTCTTAAATGTGAGTCTGTTCTGTGCTATCGCTGTGTTTAGGCACGAAAACACTTTAAAATAAATATAAAAGTGGCGGGATTCCCATTCCTTTTCATTACAGGTGACGTCACCCCTTCTATGCAATCCTCAAAATGAGCATGACTGTCAGCTGACACGCTCCATAGTGATAAATAGACGCTGTTTCCCAAACGGATTCTGTACACGCGATTTAAAGCGGAGCAAAAGTCTGGCTTTTGGGTGCGTGTTTAAACAGACATATACACATAATAATTATATCTAAAGATGTCGATCTTGGTGTTTTTTTTTTTTTTAAACACAAGTAATTTCATCCTAAATGAGCATAAACAGTTAGGAACGAAGACGAATGCCTTCATTATATTGTTAGAAGTGTGCATTTTTAAAGTGACACCTGTTATTTAATGTAATCAAACAAAAAAAATCTAAATAAATAAGAGATTCATTCGTTGCTCTTTAATCAGAATGTGCAAGTTATACAGTTAAAAAAACGGCTAATGAAATTTGATAGCTTGATTCTATTTCTTTACAATAGCTATTAATTTTAATAAGCTAAACTGTTTACTAATGTATTTGCTGCTAAGGTATGCTATTTATTTTTATTTCTTTTGTAAATAATAATGATAAAACATATTACTGACCATTTAACTGTTTATTTTCAATGAAACAACTTAAAATGAACTTATTTAATAATTTGGGGATTTTTTTAAAGGAGGAGGAGGAGGATTGGGTGGGGGGGGGGGGGCTTATTGTGGTGGGCATATCCCTTATTTTCACATCTTAATGTAGACAGGTATGCTCTAGATGCCGCGGCGGCCATTTTGGAATGAAAATTTCAATAAAACCACATCATATTAAAGGTTTGTAAAATAAACTATTAAAAGTGCTGATGACTGTGATAGTAAGTGTTGTATTGTTGTCTTTCAGGTTGCAGTTCAGCTTCAATGCGCTTTTTAAATAGATAAGTAAAAACAAAGCAGCTGCTATCGCAACAGCAATAAGATCCCATAGACGGCCGATAGCTTTCACTCCAAAATGGCGGAATCACAGGGCTGTTGCTGGGTGCTGCTGTTGCAATGGAACGTTACATTGACGAGGTGTTGCCTCTTGGTCATTCTAAGCTCTTTGCTAAAACCACAGACTCTAGAATACACAAGACATGTCACTCATATATTTTTGAATGGGGAAAAGCGTAACTATCAATATGGTGAATAAAGCCCCACCTACTAGTACAGGAGCCAATCATCGATCGCTGTATGGTGGAAAAAAAGCCCGCCTTCTAGTACAGGAGCCAATCATTGATTGCCATAGACTGACGATACTCTGGGGGAGGGGCTTGGACCAGACGTGAGTTTCTAAAGATTTTGTGTCATTTGTACATTTAGAAATAAAACTAAAGAGACAGTTGTTTAATTTTTTTGGCGATTCCTAATATGAAATTCGATCTAAAACTTGGCAAGCAATTTTTGAGGATTTGATGTTTCCTCATTCAAACAGAATGCCCGAGCATACTGCCCAAGACGTGATTCAAAGATGGCCACTGAGTGAAATTACTTGCCTAAAAAAGGACTATGGTAAAACATATCCTGGATGAGTTGGCAGTTCATTCCGGTGTGGCGGACTAAGCCGAAAAGAAAATGAAGGAATAAATGAATTTTAAGCTATTTATGACTCAATTTGATGTTTAATATAAGTTTTTTTTTTAAACATTGAAGCTATTTCAGCAGCTAAGTAGATTTTATAAGGCAGTAGTGTCATTTGGCACAGTTTAGTTTAATGTTGATTCGGTTTAGAGTAGTTCAATAATAACTGAATGAGCTTAACTGGGGGTTCATGGATAAAGGTGTTTGCAGTGTTGGGTTGCAGCTGGAAAGGCATCAGGTGCATAAAATGCTAAAGTAATTGGTGGTTCAGTGCATTGTGGCAACCCCTGATAAATATGGAACTAAGTCGACGGAAAATAAGTGAATGATTGGATGTCATCCTTTATCCACATAAGATACACAGACAGTTTAGGTTACTAGAATGTTTAACTATAGAGAGGAATAAAGTAAACAATCATTTTCTTTCATGTATTTCAGCAAAAACCAGCAGCTCTCATCTCTCCTGCAGCAGAGACTAACATGGAGGTGCTGGTGCCCATTACTTGTTATAGATCAAATTATATGATAATTATTAGGTTGTTTAAATGATGAAATGCATGTTCTTACATCTATTTGAGAATCAAAATATCAGATATTTCACAACATAATTAAGACATTTTTTTATATTTGCAGAAAACGGAAAAAATAAACAACACACAATTTATACTGTACATATAGAAAATCATTCAACCCAGGTTCATTGCAGAAATGCATTCATTCATTTTCTTTTCGGCTTAGTTCCTTTATTAATCTGGGCTTGCCACAGCAGAATGAACAACCAACTTATACATCATATCTTTTTCACAGTGAATGCCCTTCCAGCTGCAACCCATCACAGGGAAACATCCATCCACACACATACAATACGGACACGATTACACAATTCACCTGTACCACATGTCTACGGAATTGGGGGAAACCAGAGCACCTGGAGGAAACCCATGCAAAAAGAGGGAGAACATGCAAACTCCACACAGAGACGCCAACTGACCCAGCCGGGGCTCAAACTAGCGACCTCCTTGCTGTGAAGCGAACGTGCTACCCACTGCGCCACCGTGCAGCCCATCATTGCAAATTTGCCGATTTTTGCACATCACAATTGCATTACTGGGCTATGTTTTCTCATCTATGCCATTTACACATTCTCGCACACATCAATGAGAAGACAGGACTTGTGCTTATATGTCACCTTGTGATAAACTGACATACCCTGTTCCCTAAATCGAACCAATAGTGTTTTCAAATGGAATCGAGAAGAGAAAAAGCACAATGCGGCCGCATAGTTTTGCTACGATTTCACATTGCTTTTTTACTTGTCTTTTGGAACTGTTCTTCACTACACTTAAACCCATTCCACTTTGCGTCCCAGGTGAGCTCCCAAGCAAACTGACCACTTTGAAAAAGCCATACTAAAATAATGTGAGGCAAACATGTTTGATTGTGTATCACAGATACATTGACTGTTGTTATTGTGCTATTTTTTCCTTACTGCACAAACCACCTCATTAAAATAAAACTGTATATGTTGATAATATGTCTCTGTAAATATCAGTAGTGTGAAAAAGAACAAAAGTTGTTTTTCTACTGCTACGTATTGTTCGTTTTACCGAGAAGCTGCTGGTAAGCGTTTGCTGAGGGACCATTTGCAGTTTTGTTGCCATGCAAACTTTAAAGCACTGCATTAGAAGTAACAGTCACATTAAATAACTAATGATGGAGGTCAACAGGAGCATTTAACACTGTGTGAAAGGGTTAAGTCAATCTCCAAGTGCAGTATTCAACAAATTCAACAATTTGATGATGGATAATTACTCTGATGGGAGCTTTGTTTTCGTTTTGTCTTGATGACAAAGAAGACATGTAAAATAGGTTAGGAGATTGAATGATCAAAAATGACAAATAAATGATACTTAAAATGGTTGCATATCATTAAGGCTGAAAAAATAACACAATGGAAGAGAGAAAGATAACAGGTCAGGTCAATTTCACTATCATTAACTTTCTGATTGTGCATGTATTGTAACACTTTAAAATACTACGCCAGAGTGTCATATGACATGCATTTACCCAGTCAGCATACTTTTACAGTATGCTACAGGTCAAGCTGTACTTAAATTTTGTACAACAATGCAAACTATAAACATATTGACATTCTCACAGCAAATCCCATGACAATCAGCCTTTTACCCTTATAGTAATATTGTCTGAATGCATTTTACCACATGATTGTCTACACTAAAAACCAAACAGATAATTAGAAGTATTCAAAAGTGGAAAAAGCTCAACACTGCTTATTTCTGTATTAGTGTATTCTTGTGTTTAGAAAGATCAGACAAAATGTATCCTAATACCAGATGTACTAAGGCAATGATACAAGTAACCAGAGCAGTCTGAAAAAAATGATAAATGAGGATCCTAATGTAGTTAGCATTACCTGTTTCCACATTTTTACACATTTTCCTGTTTTGCAACTTGAAGTAAGTGATGGAATCTCTGGACAAGAAGCAATAGTGGCCCTACCTATTTTTGTGTGTAATTGGCCATATTGTCTCAGGAGTTAATTGGTTTCTCAGAGTCCAGGTAGTTACTAAATGTTTTGGCAGCATTAGAACCTCAGCACTTTTCCATTAATGGCGCGTGAAATGAAATGTTTGATACTGCAAATAAAATCAGTGATATTCAAGGATGTTATGGTAGGTAATGCGTTGAAACAGCCATTTAATGGGTCCTGGAAGATTGGGGTAGTGTCAGCTGGAACCGCCAGGCCCTCTCCTGACATTGCTAGTTGCCTCTTCATTCTCTTAACGACTGTCTGCTCTGATTACACAGCCATCCGCAAGCTTAAAAACTACATAGACATGCTCTATTAGTAGTCCAATTAGAGTCATTAGCATATTCAGCCCTCATTCTGCCCTGGTGATTGTGTGACACTGCGCAAGGAGCTGTGAGAAATCCAAGCCGCTGTAATGACCGGCTTAAAAGATTCATCCCTTCAGCTCCTGCGGCCACGTTTATCACCTCAGAGCAACACCTAATCTCACCAAACTCAGTTAGTAAATCTGAACACATCTCAGATATGCCTCAGAGTGACCTTGTTTTTAAAATCAAGATATTTTTGGTGCTGGTTCATGCAACAGCTGCCTCCCACTTGGCCTCTACCAGTGAATCATATGCTATTTTCTTGATATGCGTGTATGTGTGCATACACTGTATAAAGGGATGTTCAGTTGTCTTTTTTACAATGACGCCCACAACTGTTACATAACCAATAACACATCAAGCTACTCATGATTTTGCAATGTCCTACACAAAAAGTGTCCTAGCATCTTAGGGTGCACTCACACTATGCTATCCGAATCATGCCCAGGTGTGTTTGCCACTTTGTTTGACAATTGTGAGTGCTCCAAATTGGTGAAAGGGGTCTAGTTTGGTTGGGCTTTGGTATGGTACGCTTGTAGTGTTAGTGCAAAGCACGCCTGAGCTCGAAACTGAAGATGCAACATGACATTTAAGGGACTATTTCATATGAATTTATCAATTAATCTTACTTCTCAATGAACAGAAACTTTAATTATTATTAGCAATCTCGCTTCGGCATGGTTTAAGGAAATGTGAATATGTGAGAATTGCTTCCTCCAGGTAAACTCATGTGTGTGATCTTAAAATAGCACCAACTTTTCTTAAATAACTAGTTTGTAAATAATGCAATACTTCATCTAGGAATGAAAAATAAATCCTTAACAAAGTATGAAAACACAATCATTAAGCACATTATATAGGTGCTTAAAAGTCAAAAATACAACGTTTGAAGCTGCAGTTATAAACTGCTTACTTACATCTACTAATGTAGAGTTAATGCTTAACAGATAATGCATTAACTATTTGCTAGTGCTTAATATATCTTTTATAGTGTGTAATTATTATAAAGTGTTAACCTATAGACCTATATAAACACGAACAACTTGACAACTCAAAAAACTGCAAAAGTCCAAAACATTTATTAATTTGTTTAATTTAATATTAACCTAAACTAAAGAGACTGGTGGGCACAATGTTTTCAGCACAAGCCTATTCTTGTTTTAATTTTGGAGACTGCCAATTAGAGATCGTTCTCAATATTCAGTTGTGGCCTTTATTTATTCTTAGTGTATTTGATTGCATAAAGGTGTGCGAAAGGTGGTATAAAATCAATCTGCTGCAGCTGACGCTATTGCTGTGTTTTTATCCTTAAATAAACACTAATCCTTTGAAAAAAAATTAAATAAAATTTAAAGGCTGATTGCTATTCATTTGCGTGTTGTTGTTTTGTACTATTAAAAACTACTATTTTTATTTTCTGTGGGTTATGGTAAAAATATGGTAATCCTAAAAGTTTAATGAAATTTATTTGACTTTTGGAAACCACCAAGCTACCCCCTGTCATTGTCCTGCGACCCCCACTTTGGGAACCACTGCCCAAGGTTATTTAACTTATGCTTAGAAATGGTACTTGAGCTACAGTACATCTCCTCAAAGCTGAAAAAGGTGATGCCACAGACCTGTGTTGGCGTTTCTTATACCATGTATTAGGGCTGAGCGATTTAGGTAAAACATCTAATTTAATTTTTTTAAAAGATATTACAATTTCAATTTGATTTGCTCATTATTCTGTATCATAGTTTCTGACTGTTAAAAAATGTAGTGAGTGTTAGTCAAAAAAGGAAACTGTAAAAAGAAATAAACTCCAACGTTTATTCAAATTTGTGTTTAACATTCCAAAATCAAACACTACCTTTTCTCTAGAGCAAACAGTAGTGAATTATGGCATTAGTTATCACTTGATGCCTGTGATGCTTTTTTTGGTGCTGGTTGGTGTATTTACTCGTGCTGTGGCAACAATTCTGCGACAGCTCTTACAAATGACCTGTTTTTGTTTGGTGTCTGTAACTTCAAAACCAAAATATTCCCATATTATCGACATGCTGTTTTTCTTTTATATGAATTTGTCTATTAATGCTTCTGAAGCGGCAGACACCATCAACCCACTTGTCCGCGCTATACTGTTTTCATTGTGGGCGCATTGTTCGGTTGCACAATTCTGATTGGGCAGAACAAAAGTGAGCTCACTCAGTTGGCTAAAGCTGTCACACACAGACGGCAGATCATGCATTTGCTCTGGGTGGGGGAAATTGTATAATACAAATAAATGTATCGTAGCCTCTTGTGATTAGGTAAGTGCAACGTATCAAAACACGATTGCAATTCGATTTCGATTAATCGCACAGCCCTACCATGTATTCTCTATGTCCAACGTACACTTCTGTCAATGATTATTCCCACTATAACTGTGAAAAAAGTTTCTCCTATGCGAAAACCCTTTCAGTTAATCATACATGCTATTTTCTTGATATGAATATGTTTGTTCATACACACCGAATATCGTGATGTTCAATTGTCTTTTATACAATGACGCCTACAACCATTACATAACCCATAACACATCAAGCAACTCTTGTTATTTTGCATCCAAAGTGTGCATCTCATAATTGTCCATTTTCCTCATGTGTGAAACTTTATTTCACATTAGCCGGTGACAGTTTTGACATTGATAAATTACATTGGTGGTGCCAGGCTGTGTGTGGGGGAATGACTGACAGCTTTTAATGAGAGCAGCAGTGTGACAGTGTCAGGTGCTGATGGAAATGAGGCCTAGTTTTACCTTTGCAAAGGTTACGTCCTTTTTTCTTAACAACGCAGTTAACTGTTGATGATAAGAGCTCACCTGACAATCATATCTGCTTAATTGATTTTTTTTCCCCAGTCTGAATTTACACATCACATACTCCGCTTTTAACTCTAGTGACAGCGAGAGAGGGAGTGAGAGAGAGAGTGGTTACATTGTGCGAATAAAAGTCCTCCTTTTTATCTTTTCACATCGCACAATGTGTTAACAAGGAGATGAAGAAATCCAGTCAGCTCTAAGTAACACTAAAGTGTCACCGTTGCGACACTAAAAGGCTAAGACAGTAATATATAAATTATTTTCCCTATTTTTACAATGATCTGGTTGTGACAAGGCATGACAATTACCCCTCACTCAGACGATAATCTGATTATATCAAACATAGGCACTCAATCAAATTATTGTGCTCTGTGGCTACATAACACAGGAACATTAATGCAATTTGTGGGAAGCTGGGCTGACTAAAGCGGTATGTATTAACAAAATGTAATGGGACTCCCATAGGTAAATGAATATGCTAACAAGAGGGGAAGTTGCTGCTAAATCTAATATCTTTTAGCTATTCATTTGCAAACTAAACCTTGTAAATCAATTGACTATGATGCATCTATTAATTATCAATGAGAAAAATCGATAGTTGTGAGAAAGGCATGCAAAATATCTTAAGTTTATAAGACAAATCTATATTGACCTATATAGCATATTCATACATACAAATATATATACATCATAACGCATTTTTGTATATTTTTATGTTACTATTTTTAATATAATATAATATAATATAATATAATATAATATAATATAATATAATATAATATAATATAATATAATATAATATAATATAATTAAAATGTGTAATTTTAATATATAATAAAGTCCATATTGTTAGCACCTTTAAGCTATATATTTTTTCAATAGTCTACAGAACAAACCATCGTTATACAATAACTTGCCTAATTACCCTAACCTGCCTAGTTAACCTAATTAACCTAGTTTAAATGTCACTTTAAGCTGTATAGAAGAGTCTTGAAAAATTTCTAGTCAAATATTATTTACTGTCATCATGGCAAAGATAAAATAAATCAGTTATTAAAACTATTATGTTTAGAAAAGTGTTGAAAAAAATCTTCTCTCCATTAAAAAAATATATAAATAAATAATTCAGGGGGAGGGGTGGCTAATAATTCTGACTTCAACTATATATATATATATATATATATATATATATATAGTTGAAGTCAGAACTTATAGTCCTGAGCAAGATTTAAAAAAAAAAAAAACTTGTATAGATCACCAGGTAACCAAAACACATAGTACACTGCAAATATAGCATATATACAACACAAAATGAGTTATATTTACACTGGAGTTAAAAATAACTCTGATCTACACTTTTGGGAGTTGATTGTTCCCCGACTCTAGTGTAAAAAGTGAAAAAAATATTCAACACTTTAAAAGAGAGAATTTAACTCTAGTCTACCTAGTAAACATTACAATACTCCAGATTGATAGTTAAAATAACTTACATAGGACAATTCTCCAACAATGACCGGGAAAAAAATCACAATTATGTTAATAGTCATGTTAACACTGCACTACAAATGGACACTTTAAAAATTAACACTTTTTAAGACTTTAAAGGATTAAAAAAAAATGGCATGACTTTTATGTTCCATTAAGATTTTTGGTCAAGTACATGTTGGAATTAACACCGTCAACTGTTGGTTACATGTAACTCCTTGATTTTACACTTGATTAAATCAACATTGAACTCTAATCGTGTTCCTTAATCAAAATCCAACTCTGTATTCTCAACACTTATCTCTGAAATGCTTTAACATAGAGAACTTAACACTGATGAATTTGCTGTGTATTAAAAACCAATATGCATAAAATTTCTTACTCTGGGCAGTACTAAACAAAAAAGTATAACATGCCTCTATCTTATTTGGTTCAAATTATTTACATTTTAAACAGATTATTTAAGGAGTATGTAATTTTCAAACACAACTGTGTATAAATGGCTACTAATACAAAGATCTATTGTAATGTGTAATAACTGTAATGTGAAACTAATGAAATATATTTAATAAATAATACAACAAAAGACAGACAACAAACTGTACTAAAAAACCTCTCAATGTCTAGCATTAGCACAGTTTGATGCCCTGAATAAAGCCTCTAGCATAGTTTTTGTTCCCACAGTCCGCTAAAAGGAAGCTTGTGCGTTCATGTAATATATGAATTTTCCCATTTGGCCATTTTAGATGATTTAATAGTAAAAATAGTGCTCAGTACATGACTTGCTTATTGATACAAATGGCCTTCCCCAAGGATGAATACATCTCCTATAAAATCCGGAGTAATTGTGTGCATATTCTCAGGGTTAAAATATGTTTCCAAGTGAACACATATTTTACTAAATCACGCTCTTTTTGGAAAGGTCTGAACTGTTGAACCTGCAACGTAAATGCTGCCGCAAATTATTATAAAGTACTAATATCAAAGAATAGCCTGGTGGGCCAAGGTTATCCTTCCATATTGCACCCATGGATCATAGTGAAGATGTCTACCAGTGTGGCTTGATAGCCTGATGAGGGCTTAGAATAATAGAATATGTCAACTAGGTTGAAGTATACAATGCTTTGAAATTGAATGTCTGGACATGTCCTGCACACTCGCATATGTTTCATTGTCAGATATGCAATATCAAAAGCACTGCATTTGCCTTGACTTGGTGTGAGGAAAAACATGCTGGCTTTGCAGAAAGTTTCCTTCTAAATTGGTCATAGATGTCCATGCGCAGAAGCCGACCTCGTAGAAAACCTCAAGGGCGAGACCTGTGATGTATTTCTATGCCGTCTCTTGTTTATGTGCGAGCTGTATCATTGCGGGAACTCCTTCGGTTTTCTTGTGTGATTTGTGGAAGCAGAGGTGGGAAACAAACACCATTTGTGGAGGAAAGGTTTTTTGGCTGCCTGGTTTTTAAGTCATAATTCAGCCTGAATATAGGGGGTTTGTCATTATTTACTCACGAAATGTCTGCATTCCAATTTACTGTACCTTCTTACTTTTTATTCATTTATTTAAGCATGCAAGTAACTCCTTTTTACAGCTTCATTACAATGAATAGGGCATGTGAATCCAATACAAATTCAATAATTCTGAAGCCTTGCAATATAATTAACTTTTTTTGTAACTCATTCAGTTTTTTTGAACAAATCATTCAAACCAGTTTAAACCGACTGATTCAGCTTAAATTAAAATAACTATTTGTTCAATGACAGGCAGTCCAATCAAATGGGAAAAGTTTTTCTATTGATCAAAATGTGGCTAATTTATCAGATTTTTATGCTGTCATTCATCCTAAAATGCATAATTTTTAAACACAACTGTCATTGGTGGTTGTGGCCAAATCAAACTAACATGAGACTATATGAACTCATATAAATTAGCCAGTAGATGAAAAGGTTATGCATTGTCATGAGTTTGTCCCTCTGCAATGGGACATAACTGCTTTTCTTATTTTGTATACTGTTTAGAAAGTTCTCTGGACTGCCTACTGAGGCAGTTGAATAAAGGTAATAAGGTTGTTAATAGTGTTCAGTTTCTTGACTAATCGTTTAGCTTCAAGACATTAGTGTGTCACCATGAGCCATGGATATAAATTTTGTTATTCTTCTATCTGTTTATTATACATTATTTTATGACTGAATGAACGAATGGATGGATGGATGGATAGATGGATGTATCATATTATCATATTTATCATATTATCATATTCACAAGCTTTTTGTACGAAATACTGTTTTGCATTATACTGTATTTTTTGCATGATATACTGTTTTGCTTCTGCACAACCATGTGCCCTCAAGTGTAGTTGTATTGTTTTTACAAATTTTAATTTTTATTTATATTTTTATATTTATCACTATTTCTTTTTAAATTCTACTTTTTGTATTAATAATACAGTGCTCAGCATATTTAAGCATTTGAATGAATATATTTTTCCATTTCTCATTGAATATAGGCAATGTTTTTGATGCATTTAAACCAAACAGATTTATTAAACAGATATATTAAAAAATATATATTTTAGTCACCAGACATATTTAAAAATGTAAATATAGTACAATTAAATTCAAGCAAAACTTTGAAAACAACAAGAAAAAATAAATAAAAATCAGCTAATTTTTTCCTTTTTTTTCCTTCTGATGATTTTTCCCCTTTTTTAAATTTGTATATAATATTCTCCTTTAACGTATTAATTTGAATGTACTAGTTTTTGGGCTGTTATTGCAAGTTGTTTTCTTAGATAAGCTCCAGATTTGGCTTCAATATTGACTAATCTAATGTATATGCACTAATATAATATTGTAAATGTATTATTAATAGTGTGATTTGACTTGACTTTGAATGAATGAATGAATGAATGCCTCTCAAAGAACAGTTAGCCATTGACTTATGTTTTATAAATTACCAAGGACCACAGTTACAGCTAAAATTCATCTTTAATTATAAATGGCCCCGAAGATGTGTAAATTAGATATATTTTTCAATAGACTTTTATATTGTTCCTCCTAAATACCAGGAAAATGTTCGAG
Source organism: Danio rerio (assembly GCF_052040795.2). Taxonomy (NCBI): domain Eukaryota; kingdom Metazoa; phylum Chordata; class Actinopteri; order Cypriniformes; family Danionidae; genus Danio; species Danio rerio. The sequence continues at coordinate 25,673,459 of NC_141038.1, forward strand.
GTTACAGAAGTAGCCCTTCGTTCCCCGAGGAGGGGAACGGAAGTGCTATAAGTGAATTTGATGTTAAAATCCACATATGGGAGGATTCGGTTCAAAAGCCGCTTGTCTGAAAGAGTATTGAACGGGCCAATGAAAGCAATGAATTGGCAGCGTAAGCTTGCGCAGGTGTGCTGTATTGCCAATTAACTGAGCATAAGCACACCTGGCGCCAGCAAACGTCATCCTTTTTAAGCTGAAGAGACTTTTAAACAGCTAAGGGACAGTCATTATGGCGACGGAGTATAGCACTTCCGTTCCCCTCCTCGGGGAACGAATGGTTACTTCTGTAACCTCGAACGTTCCCATTCGGTTGGGGAACTCCAGTGCTATAAGTGGATTTGATGTTAAAGTCCACGTATGGGAGCCATTGAAAACGCCATAATGACTGCACCTTACCAACGCCTCCGATGAGAGGGCAGTCAGGCAAGCGTGACGTACCCAAATCATGGAAGGCACGGTCCTCCAACGTGCCCTTGGCCCTAACTTATCCCCACTTTCAAAAGAAGCTTTACGGAATAGGTATATTTTTTTGGGAGTCGCTAGCGTCTAGATAATTCTAGGAAATACGACAGTACGTTGGGAAGCATGCAATCCCGGTGAGTCAGTGCTGGGGCCTCGGAGGAATCTGCAGGGCTCACCGAACGGGAAACTTTACTGACAGACAGGAAGGTGCACATCTCTCCGTGTTAGGGAAAAAAGTCTGTACGGTCCACATGAATGCGCAGGGCGCGAACTGGACAGAGTAAGGAAAGGGCTGGGTCTGCCTCCTCCGGGGGTAGCGCTTGCAGGGTTACTACCTGATCTCTAAAGGGAGTGGTAGGAACCTAGGGCACATAACCCGGGCGGCGTCTCAGGATAACGTGAGAAAAATCCGGCCCGAATTCCAGGCACGAGTCACTGACCAAAAATGCCTCCAGGTCCCCGACCCTCCTAATGGAGGCCAACGTGACCAGCAGAGTTGTCTTCAAGGACAGAAATCTTAAGGATACTGAATCGAGTGGCTCGAAGGGATCTGAACGCAGGCTTGTGAGGACGAGGGCGAGATTCCAAGAGGGCATGAGAGGGGGGCGAGTAGGATTAATTCGCCTAGCACCTCTGAGGAACCGGATGATGAGGTTATGCTTTCCCACGGTGCCGCCAGCCACCGCGTCGTGGAGAGCGGAGATGGCGGCAACGTAACCTTTGAGAGTGGAGGGCAACAGCCTGCTATCCAGCTTCTTTTGAAGGAAAGAGAGCACAACACTGATCTGGCAAGTTCGGGGTCTTCTCTGCGAGAGACACACCATTCAGTGAATAGACTCCACTTCAGGGCGTAGGCGCGCCTCGTGGAGGGGGCTCTAGCCTGAATGATGGTATCAACCACCGCAGACGGCAGGTTACCCAAGTCTTCCTCGCGTCTAGGGACCACACGTGGAGGTTCCAGAGATCGGGGTGAGGGTGCCAGATGGTGCCCTGTCCCTGAGAAAGTAGGTCCTCTCTCAAAGTCCCAGACTAGCAGGGCTTGCAGCGCTAGTGAGCCACTGGCGGAGCGCACCGAACCAGCGAGCTAGAGAGCACAGTGTCTCAGACTGGCAGATTTTGGGCTGTCACATCCGGGGAAGTGGAAAAGTGCCCTTCCATTTCATGGCAGTAAAAGGTGCCGTTGGAAATGGGGCCCCGCCCTCCAGCGGGGAAAGAGCAGGTTCCCTCTTCTCCAGATGACCTGTCCCAGGGACGTTTTGTGGTCCGTTGCCGGACTTAGCGGCGTTCTGGGCAGGGGGGGGGGCTGCCTGCTTGCAAGGTGCTCGACGCGCTCGCCTCGCCAGAGGCGTGTGCGGGGGCGGTGCAGCTCTCGTAGGCGGGCGCCTTCGGCAAGGAGCAGGTATGGATGGCACGGCGGGCGGAACGGGCTTACGGAGCCGCGGATAAGACATCACCCATCAGACTGCTCTCTCAGCGCCTCGAATTCCTGGGTGAATTCGTAGACAGTGTCGCCGACCAGCTTGGGATATGGGTGAGTCAAGAAAGCGGACTTTGTCGACTTCGCGCATATCAGCCAAGTTTTAGTCAGTTATTGGCGCTCCTGGACCACTAGTGTGGACATCGTCCTCCCCAAAGCACACGCAGCGGACTTAATAGTCCGAAGAGCTTAGTTGGCTGCGGTGCAAAGCTCATAAGCCTGGGTTGGACCCACCCTCGTGCAGCTCGGCCAGCGCCTTTGCTTGGTAGCGCTGGTAGCAAGGCGGAAGCAGCCTGGTCCGCAGCTTTGTAAGCTCTAGCTCCGAGGGAGCAGAAAACTTACAGGCTTTGGATGGGAGACGAGGCGGACCCCGCCAAGAAGAGGCGCCGCAATTTCTTTGAAGTTGTTAGATTTTTAAAATAATTTAGAATCATTTAATTGCTATTAATGGCAATAATGGCAGCAAGTACATTTATAATATACAGTTTTATAAATGTTTTATATACATATATATATATATACATATATATATATATATATATATATATATATATATATATATATATACACATATATATATATATATATATATACATATATATATATATATATATATATATATATATATATATATATATATATATATATATATATATATATATATTAAGGGTGGAGCCGAACCCGAATACGGTATTCGGAAAGGCACGAATAGCGTGTTTTTACGAATACTTATTTCGAACAAATACTTGAAAAATTATTTGTATTTGGGAACAAGAAAAACATTATATCAAAAAGCAGCGTTTCCTCATGAGACCCCAGTGCATGCCCGCGTGAGTGAGTGAGTGAGTGAGTGAGTGAGAGAGAGAGAGAGAGAGAGAGAGAGAGAGAGAGAGAGAGAGAGAGAGAGAGAGAGAGAGAGAGAGAGAGATGCTCAGTCAGAGGAGGGCGGGGTGGAGGTAAAAGGTGTCTGGCACAAGCTAAAGGTGTCTCCACAAATACAGACAGATAAGGCTCGGCTGAGCGAAAAAAATACTTCACTGCATCACTATTTTTGTTAATTAGATTTTTGTACCTTAATTGGGTTCCAGATGCAGTTTATAAACTTGTAGCGGAGTTTGATCGGGATATTTCATTACGCTGCATTTTTGAAGTTTGCAATCTGGGTGCTCTCTGTTTACGCAAAGTTAGCTCTGTTAGCGCGGTAATTTAGACAATAGACTGTTGACAGAGTAACGTTAACGTTCGTTTATAAAGGTTAAAACGATGCTTGTGCAGTTGTGTCGAATAGTATGCACTTATGGGAGTTATATGGTACGTCTACATTACTGTCTTTTGCAGACAGCAAGATATATGCTATAGGCTAGTTAACCTTAGCATAGCTTCCCGTCACTTTTTATTAACTTGAAACTCCTCAAATACATTTGGGTACCCAGAAAAAGAGTGTAAAAGAGTGAGACTACTGCTGAGCCATTTCTTAGTCCTCCACCAGTCAAAAAAAAAACCAAAAAAACTTTATGTTCTTTGTGGAAGAATTTTACAGTCAGTGATGCTGCAGATAAAACAAAGTAATGCTGTATAATGTGTGCAAAAGTGAAATCAGCAGAGGCAGATATTAAACATCTGTCAACATCTTCTATCCATAATCATTCATTCATTTCTTTTCGGCTAAGTCCCTTTATCAATCTGGGGTTGCCACAGTGGAATGAACCACCAATTTATCCAGCATATGTTTTACGCAGTGGCTGCCCTTCCAGCTGCTACCCAGCACTGGGAAACATCCATACACTCTCTTTCACACACATACAATAGGGACAATTTAGCTTACCCAATTCACCTGTATTGCATGTGTTTGGTCTGTGGGGGAAACCGGAGCACCCGGAAGAAACCCATGCCAACATGGGGAGAACTCAGTCGGGGCTCGAACCAGCAACCTTCTTGCTGTGAGGCGACAGTGCTACTCACTGTGCCACCTCGCAACCCTCCATGTAATGTATTATCACATGCACTAAAAGCATCCTCTCCTGATACTGTCTGTGAACCCCCCACAAGCATCAATCCCCTCATCAGCACAGCTATGTTCTGCTAAATCCTCCACAAGCACCAAACCATCAACACAGCCACATTCTGCCCCAGCAAGTCAGTTTCAAACATAAAAAAACCAAAAAAACAAACAAACTTTGTGTCTGTTTTGTGGCAGGCAGATGACAATAGCAGGGCTGTAACTTTTAGTATTATATAGAATACTTTTGTTCTGCCAGATCTCCCAGGCACTGTTTTATTTAGATTTATTTAGTTAATTTTAGTTTTTGGAATTCTGTCCATTGGAAAGAAGTTCTTTCAGAAGAAGAACAGTTTTTTTTAAGTATTATTTGTTTTATTCTGTCTATTCAGTGTCCTTCAACAAGAACGGTGGTGGTGGGGTTCATAATATTCACAACGGTATTTTATTAGTTGTTGGTTTAACCATGGATGAGGTAATGGCTTCTATGTTATTATCTTTTCAATGACATTTCTTGTCACATGTTCAAAAACAACAACCAATATTGCATGTCTATAATTTATATAATGGGTATAATTAAACAATACTTTTACTATAACGTAAATTAGAAGTGTAATAGAAAAAATATATATTTTTGCGCCATTTTGAATTTTACTCGAATACAAATACAAATACAAATACTTTTCCCCCCTCAACAAATACAAATACAGATACAAATACCGGCTGCTCCGCACATCCCTAATATATATATATATATATATATATATATATATATATATATATATATATATATATATATATATATATATATATATATTAGTGCTGTCAATCGAATAAAAATTAACTAATTAATTGCACTTTTTCAAAAAATTAATCGCGATTAATCGTGATTAATTACATTTAAAATACTGAAACTTGTAATTTTGCCTATTCAAATGTAAAATTTATGTAAACGCAAGACAAAAACTATTTAAATTCAAAATATAATTGTTTATTAGAATTTTTGTTCAACATGTAACAAAGATTTCTTCATGTAAACAACATACCCACAATAAACCATCAAGATCCTGGCTTGACAGCCATATTTATTAAAGAAATTAAAACACAGGCATGTTAATGACATTTAAATGTAAAAACAATCAATGCCAATAAAGAAAACATTGATTTCCATGTGGGATTCTAAGTGGACTGCTAAAAATGCCAAAATACAGGAATTGCAGATATGGAAAATGAAAAATTATAATAATAAACTATTGAATACAAACTGTTGCACTCATTGTAAAGTTTTATTGCTGTGTGTAGAGAACATTAGTTATAGAGTAGAAACAATTTTGCTTAATCCTCCTTTACATTCATCCAGTGGCTAAGACTAGGAGTATCCCGCAAGTGCACAGAGACTACTCAGATACGTCGCTCACTCCACCCCTGACACCCCTCAACGGGCCTGACACAGACACACACACACAACGCGCTGCAGACGTTTTGGCCCCAACGGCCTTCCATACTGGAGCGACTCCCCTCAGATTCAACACGCATGATCACGTTCATCAAATTTGCTTTGATTAAGCGTCCTAAAGTATTACTGTATTTCACAATCTGACACAACAACGCGAAGCATTCGCTTTCGTTGCGTTTAATGAGGAAACAAGCTAAACTTGGAGGGCTCATGCTGAAAGGCAGAGTAATGCCCTGTCTTTAACAGCTCGCGACTTCACCTGAGACTTTGAGTACATTCACATAAGACACCAATACTCCGATTTTAATATGATTAAGATTATACTCTAATTAAAATTCTACCGTGTAGCCTAAGCAGTGAGTCACGAAATGCGGAGGATTTTCTTTCTGTTCGCCATGCGGTATCAACTTACAACAGAAGTCGAAAGTTAAAAATGAAACACCCGAAATTGCATGAAACTTTGGATAACCTGTGATGCAACTAATTGTTTTATACTGATACTTGCCTTCAAAAAGTGCTTCCTTGTTCTTCTCCACATTTCTTGCATGTTAAACACACTTCCACCACAACAGGAAGTTAAAAAAAAAAACCTGCAACTGTGTTAATTGCGTTAATGTTTTTAACGCGTTAATTATTTAAAATTAATCGCATGCGTTAACGCACTAATTTTGACAGCGCTAATATATATATATATATATATATATATATATATATATATATATATATATATATATATATACACACACACATTCAGTATACAGTATATACAGTTGAATTATTAGCCCCCCTGAATTATTAGCGCCCCTGTTTATTTTTTTCACCAATTTCTGTTTAATGGAGAGAAGATTGTTTCAGCACATTTCTAAGCATAATAGCAGTAACATTTAAAGGCTTAACTAGGTTAATAAGGTAAACTAGGCAGGTTAGGGTAATTAGGCAAGTCATTGTATAACGATGGTTTTTTCTGTAGATTATTGAAAAAAAAAAATAGTTTAAAGGGGCTAATAATTTTGTCCCAAAAATGATTTTTAAAAAATTCTTAATTGCTTTTAATCTAGCCAAAATAAAACAGATATGACTTTCTCCAGAAGAAAAAATATTATCAGACATACTGTGAAAATTTCATTGCTCTGTTAAACATCATTTGGGAAATATTCAAAAAAATAAAATCAAAAGGGGGCTAATAATTCAACTGTATATATCAAACAAATACTTTCTTTTAAACATTCTATTAATCAAAAAATACACACAGGTTTGTTAAGTAACTACATACAATATTAATACAAACACAAATAATAAAATATATGAAAATAAAAATAAATAAAATTATGGTATTAAAGTCGGCAGCATGGTGGCTCGGTCACCTCACGACAAGGTCACAGGTTCGAGCCCCAGCTGGGCCAGTTTGCATTTCTGTGTGGAGTTAGCTTGTTCTCCTCATGTTCACGTGGGTTTCCTATGAGTGATCCGGTTTCCCCCACAGTATAGGTGAACTGAATAAGCTAAATTGGCTGTAGTGATTGTGTTTGGATGAGTGTGTATAGGTGTTTGCCAGTACTGTGTTGTAGCTGGAAAGGTATCTGCTATGTGAAACTTATGCTGGATAAGTTGGCGGTTGATCCTGCTTTGGCGCCCCCCGATAAAATAAGGGACTAAGCCGAAAGAAAATAAATAAATTAATGATATTGAAGTGATATCTGAAGTAATGTCTGATTGCAGAGAATGCATTAAGTAAACAAATTATTGAAAAAGAAACATTTTTAAATGTTTACATTTTGGTTATGTTTTATGTGTAGCATTGGTAATATGCATAACAATAATGATGATTATTAACATAACTCAGTTTCCATCCTAATTACACCTATACAGTTGAAACCATAAGTTTACATACACTCTAAAAAAAAGGAACATAACTTTAAAAAAAATGTCTGATGTTAAATCATGCAAAATGTTTACAATTTTAGGTCCATTAGGATTACCTAAATGATTTACATTTGCTAAATGCCAGAATAATTAGAGATTTTTTTTTTTTTTTTTAAGTTTACATACATTTCCTTGGTATTTTTAGTTTTGCTTTTAAACTGTATAACTTTGATCAAATGTTTTGGGTATCCTTCCACAAGCTTCGCACAATAGTTTGAAGGAATTTTGGCCTATTCCTCCTGACAGAATTGGTTTAACTGAGTCAGATTTGTTGGCTGTGTTGCTTGCACAAGCTTTCTCAACTCTGCCCACAAATTTTCTACAGGATTGAGATCAGGGCTTTGTGATGGTCACTCCAAAACATTCACTCTGTTTTCCTTAAAGCACTTTTTAACTAATTTGGCAGTATGCTTAGGGTCATGGTCAGTTTTGAAGACCCATTTGAGGCCAAGTTTTAATTTCCTGGCTGATGTCTTGACATGTTGCTTCAGTATTTTTACATAATGTTCTTTCTTCATAATGCCATTTATGCTGTGAAGCGAACCAGTCCCTCTTGCAACAAAACAGCCCCACAACATGATGCTGCCGCCCCATTCTTCACAGTTGGGATGGTGTTCCTAGACTTGTAAGCTTTCTCCTTTATCCTCCAAATATAACACTGGTCATTATGGCCAAACAGTTCAATCTTAATTCTATCAGACTACAGGACGTGTCTCTAAAAATGATTCTTTTTCCTGGTATAATTTAGCAAATTGTAATCTGGCTTTTTTGTTGATTCTGGTTTGTTGATTTTCCCATGTTATCACACAAGGAAGCAGTGTGCTTAAGGTTTTACTTAAATACTATTCTACAGTTATGCCTCCAAATAACTTAAATGTTGTCGATTAGCCAATCAGAAACTTCCAAAACATTGACACCATCATCTGAGCTTTTTAAGAGGCAAATTAATCTTATGGTAAGTAAACTTGACTTTCAAGAAAAGTTATAACAATTTCTCAAAAATTATCTTTCTCATTATTTTGCTATTAAGCATAACAGAAACAAATTTGATAATCCTAACTTACCTAAAAGAGAAAAAGTTTAGTCACATTAACATCTGACTTTTTTTAAATGGTTATGTGCCTTTTTATACAGTGTATGTAAACTTCTGGTTTGTATGTATATATGTATGTACTGTATATAAAAGTTGTCTTTGATGGTTCCATGAAGAACCTTTAATATCCGAAGAACCTTCTTTATGGATCTTTACAGTGGTTTATTACTTCAAATTACTAAAATGTTGTTAGAAACAAATCATACATTTTAAGAACTGTTCACTGACATCTCAATGTTCTTTAGAAAACAAATAATGTGTTCTTCTGTGATATCACATAAAAAAGACCATGCAAGTACAGTAATTGTGACTTATTGATTCATTATAGTCCAATCACAAACTAGTTTTAGTAGTTTACCCTGCTATCCCATTCTACAGTATGTCATGTGTTACGGATAGCATGTCAGCAGTGTCTTGAAAAAGCCTTGTCATTTAACCTATGGTAAATCTCTGAGCGATAGCCCTCCATGCCATTTCCTTTCCATCTTATGACTATATAAAGCCCTCATATTAAAGGCACCACAAGGTCTAACATTAATTTGGTTTATGTTTGACAAGAAAAAGCTCTCCTGCCTATGAGGGCACACACAGAGACCTTTCACTTTCCTGGATTTTCACTCATTCATGATTGAGCTGCTTTACTGATTTCACAGATAAATAAAAGAATGTCTTTTTTTGGATTGTTTGCCCCTCTCAAATAAAACCATGAGAAAAACATTATATTCTCCATACATCATTTCCACACATACGGTAATGATATTTTTAGAATATGTTTAATAACAGTTTAATAATAGATCATGCTCATGTATTATTTATGAGTGACCTTCAGAATAAAAAGAAAGAAAAAAAATAATTTCTTCCAAATAACCAGACGTAAACATCATCCCCTGAAAAAATGCAGCTAGTTGCTTTAATGCTCAATGATCCAGCGGGCTTTGCTCTCTAAGATATTGTATTCCTACATATACTGTAATTTACATCGACACAGTGAAAAGACAATCCATAGAGACAGTGTATTATCATTTGGGGCATTTGCGGATTCTTGTTTGTGTGTGTTGTGCTTACATGTATTTGCCCCCTGTAAGATTGAAGCAGGAATTGTTCAATCCTGAAAAGATTACATGTCTCCCGCTTGTATTAGCTAGTAAACATGCAGGCGGTGATTCTGCAATGAGTCTGTTCTTTGTGATAAATATTCACTTGCTGATGACTGGCTCCGATAACCGATGTGTCTCCTGAGGTTATCTGCTGGGCTGTCACATTAGGATATTTTTATCACTATTTATCTTTTATCAGTTTGGCTAGTGGCTACCTATAGAAATCACAGAAAGAACAGGATTTTTTTCTTCCTCTTCCCCCCTGGAGTTAAGCTGTATAGCGAAGGGAATCCATGCGACTTGACATAACCTTTGAGTATCTCGGCAAAATGACTACGCATTGCATTTCCCCAAGCCGCGCATTGGATAAATGTTAATAGTGAATTTTGAGAGCGAAGTAAATGTAGTAATGAAAGCTCTCCATCAAAGTGTGGTTGCTATTGTTTTGTTGTATTAAGGAAATGTCAATGGCGATCACGTAAAAGCCCTTAATAATGTCAATATTCATCTACACACACTGTAGTCCTTTATTTGCTGTAAATCACAAACAGGTCATAGCATTTTCATTTTGCAGGGAGGTTTAAAGAAAAGTACATAGAACATGCCAGAGAAAAATCTCTGTTCATAATTAATCATGAAAGCAATCGAAAAAACAACAACAACAAAACAAACAGTTAAGTATGTTGCATGTCAACTCTGAAATGTGATTTATACATTTGTTTACTAAATTTAGAATTTCTAACAACAACAAAAACAAATCTAACATTTTATTTGTTCTCCCTCAGAATAGTGAATTTATCTCTTGTTATTGCCTTTTTTTTCCAAAATTTTGATTTAATTCTTAAAATCCTAAAATTATATCACAATTCTAAATATTTCTAAGTCATAGTAACAACTTTATTCCTTCCAGCTGTCTGTTTATATGATTTCTGTTAATATGCTTTTATATGCTATTTATTTATTTACTTATTCATAAAAATCAGTTTATATTTTACGATTTTGACTTTCTAATTTTTTTAATTGACAATTTCTTGCAATTTAAAGTTGAAACACTCTAAAAATGCAGAGTTGTCATAACTTGTCCTAATTATTGTTGGGTCAAATAGGGACAAACCCAACGTTGTTAATTTTTCCAATTAAAGTAACTTAATTAACCCAACGATTGGATTTGTCCTTATTTGACCCAACATTTGGTTATGCCAACCCTGAATTTTTTTCTCAGAATTACAACATTTTTTTTCCTCCCAACTGCCTGCTTATATTTATTTATTTATTTATTTATTTATTTATTTATTGATTGCTAACACTTTATTTTGATGGTCCCTATTGCACATTTTGTTGACTAAAATTTGCATTGCAACTACATGCCAATTACTTCTCATTTGAGTATTAGTAGACTGTCTGCTTAACATCTGCTGATAATGCTCCTTCAACATTTTTGCACGTCAACTTACCTTAACCCCAACCTGATAGTCTATTAAGAATTAGTTGGCATGTAGATCAAAATAAAGTGATACCTATTTATTTATTTTATCTTTTTTATTTATACAAATCATAGCTTGTAATTCACAAGTTCTGAAAATGTATTGTAATTTGTAGTTGAATCACTCTATAAACACTCTAAAAGGGTTGTCATAACACAGTGTTGGGTCAAATAGGGACAAACCCAACATTGTGTTCATTTTTCCAATTAAAGTAACCTAATTAACCCAACAATTGGATTTGTCCATATCTGACCCATCATTGGGTTACAACAATGCAGCATTTTTTACACTGTAGGCTGCCTCACAAGTCTGAGCTTCTATCTAACAAACTCTAAATTTACATTTTAAAATTCTGAATTTTTTTTATTTGTAACATTTTTAAAATAAAAAGACACTAGATACAAACTCAAAATTGCAGGTTTACAATTATAAATAATTTCATACATTATTATTTAGCCATTATTAGAAGAATTGTCAGAATTTGAGAGATAAAAATTACCTATTTAACACAATTACCTATTTTCCAATATATATATATATATATATATATATATATATATATATATATATATATATATATATATATATATATATATATATATATATATCACTGAAAAAAGTGTTGCATGCAGAACTATTTGTTTATTTATTATTTATTTATGTTGAATTTAAACAAATTAAATTTAATAATGAATTATCAACTTAATTTCATTGTTTAAATTCAGCTCAAATACATTGTTTACAACCACTCAACGTAAAAAAATTAAGTAAATCCAAGGAAACATCTTTTAATAATTTTTTTTCAATATATATATATATATATATATATATATATATATATATATATATATATATATATATATATATATATTTATATATATATATATATATATATATATATATATATATATATATATATATATATATATAAAATGTAGAGCAATATATACAGCAATATATACTATAATTTAAATACAGTATTATTAGTAGAAACAGAAATCAGTAGAAAATGAATGAATAAGAACACATTCAGACAATTTAAAAAAAGGATTTGTCATCACCCACACACAGGTTATACAATAAAGGCCTAATTAATGAAACACTCTAGTCGAATTTAAACCATCTCATCCAGCGGGTTTTGTGGGCAACATTGCAGATTTATTCTCTCTTCCATCCATCCCTCTTTGGCAATTAGGCCTGTGAAGGTGGGACCCCCTTTGAAAGAGGCTTTTAGATTAATCATATTATCTGTTGCTTCTGAAACACGAAGCCTTCTTGACCTCCCCTTCCATAAGAATCCATTATCTTAAACTATCACCGTAATCCTGGCTTTAGGAGGGGGAGCGAGGGAAGGCAGAATCAAGCCTAATAGATAGCAAATAAGATTAATCTATGATCTAAGTGCCGATTACACTTGGACCTGCCCTTGAACACTCAGGTGTAACCTTGAGATCTGCATCCATCGCGGGCCAGCAATTGGATTGAAAGTCCCCGAAGGGCCGCAGGATGGAGGAAAGGGCCTTTTGGCAGGACTTCACCCCAGAGAGATCAAAGGCCAAGCAGCTTAACCCTCACAAAACCTAAAGGTGTTAAACATCTACAACTAATAACAAAACACAGCTTCATCCAAGATAACTTCACCTCCCCCTATGCTCCTTATCTCTGTACTGTTATTATAGAAATGAGCAGAAAGAGGTAAGAGTCCTTAATAATGTCACTTTTCATCTAAACATTCTTTTATTTGCAGTAAACCACAAAGAGGTCAGTGTTTATCAAAATTACCCACAACCTGTTTTGTATGGAAAAATGTGTGTGGATAATATTGAAACCACACCACATAAATACATAAATAAATAAATAAATAAAATAAATAAATAAATAAATAAATAAATAAATAATGCTACCACTACTACTACTAATAATAAATAAATAAAAATAATAATGCCACTACCACCACCACTACTACTACTACTACTACTACCACTACTACTACTACTAATAATAATAATATAAATAAATAGATAAATAAATAAACAAATGAATGAACACATAAATAAATAAATCAATTAATCATTAAATTACTGCTATTACTAATAATACTAATAAATAAATAAAAATAAATGAATAAATAAACAAATAAATAAATAAAATACTGCTACTACTACTACTATTATTATTAATAATAATAATAATAAATAAATAAATAAATAAAAATAATATGATTGCTACTACTACTACTACTACTACTACTACTACTAATAATAATAATAATAATAAAAATACATAAAAAATAAATAATGCTACTACTTCTACTACTATTACTACTTATAATAAAAATAATAAATGGATGAAGGAATAAATAAATAAATAATATGACTGCTACTACTACTAATAATAATAATAATATTACATAAACAAATGAATAAATAAATAATGCTACTACTTCTACTAATACTAATGATACATAAATAAAAATAATAATGCTACTACTACTACTGCTACTATTACTACTACTACTATAATATCTGAATAAATAAATGAATAAAATAATGCTACTACTACTACTATTATTAATAATAAATGAATTAATAAATAAATGCATAAATAAAATAGTGCTACAACTACTACTATTACTACTACTATTAATAATAATAATATAATAATAATAATAATAATAATTATTATTATTATTATTATAAATAAATAAATAAATAAATAAATAAATAAATAAATAAATAAATAAATAAATAAATACATACATAAGAATAATGCTACTACTACCACCACCACTACTACTACTACTACTACTACTACTACTACTACTAGTAATAATAATAATAATAATAATAAAATAATAATAATACATTAATTGTAGCAATTTAGAGGTTTAGTTATTTACTTAAGTAAAAAAAAAAAAAGAAATTTGTTGGATCTTACTTTTTTCTTGCAGGTCTGAGAGAAAAAAAAAGTCCAAATTTAACTATTAACTTTGAAATATGATTGATAAATGCGTTTGCTGAACTTATATATTTTTGTTCTGTTTATTTATTTGTTTATTTATTTATTTTTATTTTTTTGGAAAAAAAATTCCTTTATCTCTTGTGACATTATTTGTCACAATTTCATGTCTACAGAGAGATAATCCTAGAGAAATGACAGGGCCAAGCAGCTTAAACCGTCATAAAAACCTAATGGTGTTAAATATCTACAACTAATAGCAATACACAGCTCCGTTCAATATAAGTGTACCTCTCCCCAATGTTTCTTATCTCTAAACTGTTTTTAAGAAATAAGCATAATGACTATTCTGAGCATTTGTACATAGAAATACTTAATAATGTCAATATTTATCTACATTATCTTTTATTTGCTGTAAACCGCAAGGAGATCAGCATTTTCATTAAAGCTGCAGTAGGTGATTGTCTTCAGAAGCCTTTTTTGTTGTGCTGGTTGAAAGTCTCTTCACAGTCTAATAGTAATGATTAAAGTAAATGATCTAAATGTATTTAAATGTACTTTTTTATATTTTGGGTAAGGCATAAAACTAAAAAATGTTCATCCAATTAAATAGAGTTGGACCGACATCTCTCATAATTCCGATAAGTAGCCCCATCTGTCTGTCAGCAAATGCAGATTTGAACAACTGCGCAGCCTTTTGTACGCAGCTCCGCCGACCGCTGCGCGTTCACGAGAGAGAGCAAAAACCTGCTGAATCAAAACTTTTTAAAAACCTGAATCAATACTGGAGTTACCTTTGCACGCTGGAGAAAGGATGACACCATGGCTGAAGGATTTGTCTTAGACAGGTAATGTTCTGCTTTAAAACTGTTTTAGCTTCACGCAAAGCTGATGTAACGTTAGATGTTGTTGTTACAAATGAGTTCACAGAAGTGTTGTTCTGCTATTAAAATCTTTCGATGAAAGATTAATAAGACTATTTTCAGTCTCATAAGGGACCTTTTACAGCATCGATAATGTAGATTTTAATTAGTTTTACAACAAAACAAAAGTAAATACCGCTATTCTGTCTAGTCTTTCCCAATATTGTTTACCATGCAACTCTAAATATTGGCTCTGAAATAGCATGTCAGTTTGGCTTGGACGCCACCGGACAAGCACTAGTCGCTTTTAACACATGAGAGAGGGTTCTTCTGCTGTGCTCGTGTTTAAGGAGGCGTGGCCTCCTTAAAGAGGTTATGCTAAGCTGTTAGCATTGTGGAAGATCACCTACAGCACCTTTAAGTCAGAGGACTAAATGAAAACTACCCACAACCTGTGTTGTAAGGGGAAAAAAATGTGTGAATAATATAGGAAACAATTTTTGCCGCTTAAAATAAGTAACAATTAAAAACTCCCATTTTTCATTGTACTTCTTAGAAACAAAAATCCAAACTATGATAGATTCACACCAAAAACAAAATTAAGTTTTCACATGAGTAAATTACAAACAAAGTCAATGCATACTCCTGAACAGGTAAATTTCCTCCGTGTTGTGAAGATGAGGTGAACAGGTGATGTGCTTCAAACAAATTTCACTTGAAACATGTATATATACCCAAGTAACTAAACTTGAGCAGAACAGTTTGCAAGGTGAAAAACATCCCGTGAGTAAACGAGAGCTAGTGATGAGGTGCTCTGTGTTCTCCGGCATTGTAGATGTATACACTTTATAAAGACAAAAATGTGACTTATACGGTGGCCAGCGTAACATGCTGCAATTTAAGAAAAGATCTTCATCTGTTTGACAGCACAAGTGCTGCAAATCCTCATGGCGCAAACACATTCTTAAAAAACGCACTGCATTATCTCACAACACAACAGAAACATTTCAAGGAGAGCCGAAACATAACAAACCTGGCTATTTAGGTTATAGTTATTTAGGCTAATAAATACTAAATTCACAGGAATCCAGCCTGATTTCACGAGGAAACATATGTATTTTACGTTTAAAGTTTAAAGTTTAGTGGCTAATTCATACCAATTTGTTCAGTTCAGTCATAGAAAAACGTACGATTTTAAAAAGGAGGCGTGGCACCTAACCCCACCCCTAACCCCAACCTCCATTGGGTGATGAGCAAATTTTACTAAATTGTACGAACTATATTGTACGAATTCATACAAATTAGCCACTAAATCAAAAAGTTACGAATTGCTGTGAGATTGTGTTGGGGAATCAGGATATTAAAATAAACAAACAAAAACTCACCTTTCAAAGACCATCTACAACTTTGCTGAGCAATAGTCATGGCACAGAGGCATTCATCAAGTTTTTGGGTCCCCTTGAAACATTTCCATTGTGTTCTGTTCTTTTTGTGCTGTGAGAAAATGTTGCACGTTTTCATAAATTGTTTGATTTGTGAGAAAATGCAGCGAGTTTTTTTAAAAAAAAAGTGTTTGCATAGTGACGATTTATATTGTCAAACTGATGAAGATCTTTTCTTAATTTGCTCTTAAGCTGTCTCAGCCACCGTAGATTTATTCATTTATTTACTGAATTTATATACTGTAGCTTAGTTTATAGTTTTTTCCTCAGAATACTGAGTGTACATCTCACAGTTCAGGCTGACAGTGATGCTCCTGATAATTGCGACTTCATTCCTCACAATTTCACATTTATAGCAGCTTAACCCTTCACAAAAAACTAAAGGTGTTAAACATCTACAACTAAAGGCAAAAAAGCAGCTCTATCCAAGATAAGTTCAACCTCATGTTTCATTATTTCTATACTGTTTTTATAAAAGCATGAGGATATGACTACTGTGAATAACATATTGCACATATATAAGTATTTGACAGCTAATGATTGTAGGTGCATGTGAGTATTGACTATACAGACAACTAGATTGATCCCTTCACACAATAAAGCTGTCCATTCATGCATTCATATTATAGAAATATCAATGAAACCCATGTGAAACCCCTTCATATTGTCAATAATCATATTTCATATATGTTTATATACAGAACACACAAAAATGTTTCTTATTAAATATAATATAATATAATATAATATAATATAATATAATATAATATAATATAATATAATATAATATAATATAATATAATATAATATAATATAATATAATATAATATAATATAATATATTTCCTAGAGGTGGGTTGCGGCCGGAAGGGCATCGGCTTCGTAAAAATGTGGTGGGTAAGCGGTTCATTTCACTGTGGTGACCCCGGATTAATAAAGGGACAATGCCGACAAGAAAATTAATGAATTAATGAATAATATAATATAATATAAACGGATTGACCGCCCGATAGTAATTTATATTTTGCATAATTGGCATACTTCAAATGATAAACTACAGCTCCACACCCTGGGCTCCCGTTTGACACTAAATAATAGTCCCGAAATCGTCTCTGTGTTTAACATTTGGAGATCGATATTTAGTGGGTGTCTCTCATTGAAAGTTCACATCTTCTCTTCCCTTGAATCCTTCAATGCGCGCAGACCTCCGGATCGATGGCTTTCTTCAGTTTGACTCTGAAGCTGACTATTTGATTAATCTGCTTGGGTAGTCGGCGAGGAGGGCCGCCACACCACGCCAGACAGTTTCATGCCATTAGGATGGCTGGAGTAATGAAATTTCATTTAATTTGTCAGGAAGACAGTGCTAATGTTAAAAAGCTTTTGGATAATAAAAAAGTCGGGAGAGATCTGAGGGAAAGCTTTAAGTAATTACTCCAAGTGTCTCGGGTCCAGGCGTTAGAATATTTACATTACTGTCATGGAGGTCTTAAGAGTAATTAAATTAGTGTGGTGCTTAAGTTCTTTATTTCACAGCTTTTCTCCCCTCTCTTGAATGTATATTAACTATGCTCACTTTGACTAAAGCGGCTAACATACAGAGACAAAGGCTTTGTCTCTATGTGATAAATTTCATTGGCACAGAGTGCTACTTAAATGGGGCAGCCGATCCTTTGCACTTTTTCATGGTGCAAATGGCGGCTAGTAGTTGAATTTTATTTATTTTTGCTTCTTCATTTAACAGGGACAATACACTTGACATTGTTATACAAAGACAACCGATGTCATGTACATAGGGTATACAAGCATAGCTAATTTGCAGCCCTCGTCCCTGATTAGGTTTTACATAGAAATTAAAAAAAAAAAAACAATACAACAAACATAAAATGTAAGTCAATCTGTATACTGAAGAGAAATTTAAACCTGACCAACCTGAAAGAATAATACTTTGTTCATATTGCTGTAAAGATTTCAACAATTTATTCTTTTTTTTTTTTTTTGACAGAAAAAAACTGGTAGTTCTGAATGTTATTTTAAATCAACGGGCATGGCATTCTAAAGATGTGCACTTTCACTGAAAAGGATGACTGACCCATAGTGGTTCTGCATTTGCAGATTCTACAATTTCCACTAACTACCCCTCTAAGTCTTCGCCCCATTACAGCTGAATGTATTTATCAACTCAATACTTTAGGGGCAAGGCTATGTATACACTTAAACATGGTTTTTAAAATTAAAACTTAGGTTATATTTTTTTAAGAATTTGACAATGATGCCATTTCATTGGTTTCTGATTCATTACTTTTAAAGTTTGTTTGTAAAGTTACATTACAGACTTAACAACTGACTGAGTAGCTAGACCCCAGATTTCTGCACAATAAGACAAAAGAATCTTAAAGGGATAGTTCACAGAAAAATTAAATATTGTTAAATTACTCAAATGTATAGGCCATTCAATATGTAGGTAACATTTCTTTTTTTTACAAATTTAGATTTTTTATTGTGTAGCTGAGTCAATCCACCAGCACTTTGAGAGCCAAAAAATAAATACAAACAAACAAACAAACAAACAAACAAACAAACAAACAAACAAACAAACAAACAAACAAACAAACAAGCATCAACAAAAACAACAAGAACATAAATACTATATGCATGGCTCCAAACAAAACACTGAGATCTTATGAAGTGAAATGATTTATTATTTACAACATTATTATGTTTAATAAAACTCAAATGCACTTTACTTTTAATTTATTTGTATTTGTTTTGAGAATTTAGTCCTTTTAATACAATTATCGACTACATGTCTAAATGTTTAAGCTTTTTTTGTCATGATGCATTAAATATAATTAAACTGATAATCATATATTTTTTTCAAAATTATAAATATCAACACTAATACTACTACTACTACTACTAATACTTTATGATAAATAACAATACAGAAATATTTGACATGTATTTTTATATTCCACCAGAATTACTGTACTTTCTCTTGTAAAAAAACTTGGATTATTATAGTGCATTAATTTATTATAAGCCCCTACTATACAAAAAAATAAATAAATAAAAAATACTCTATACTAACATAAAAATATTTTCCTTATGAGTGGGTAGCAAAATTGCCCCATAGCAAGAAGGTCACTGGTTCGAGCCCAGATTAATAAAGGGACGAACTGAAAAGAAAATGATGATCATTTCAACAATAATTCTATATTTTTTTTATTTATATATTTTTAAAGTAATTAAATGTCTGACTGATGTGTTATTTTAAATAACAATCACAATAAATAATGAAAAATTATAAGCTTCATAAAATAGAAGTTTTTATATTAATCAATCACAAAAAATCAGGATAATGATTTGATTTCTTAGTTAATCAATGAGAAGCTTTGATTGCAAATGTTGTTGCAGCAAACAGCGCACAAGCAGGTTGCAGAAAAACAAACAAACAATCAAAAAAACACAGGCTTTATCTAAAATGAAGAAAGATAAACTAAATTTTTTCTAGTTTGTTTGTGCTTTCACATCATTATGCCAGATTGCAATGATGACATAAAAACCAGCAAACACCAATACATATAAATACTAAACATTGTTTAATAGTGACATCTTAGTCATAAGAAATACATTTTTTCAAACATTTTTTCTTCAAACATTTTAATGAAATTAACATTACTGTTAACATTCTTTACTTTTATAATCTGGTCAGATCACTTTTACTTTATACTACCTCAATTCATTAGCCCCTTTTACACAGTGATACCAGAAAAATTACCAGAACAAC
This sequence comes from Danio rerio, assembly GCF_052040795.2. NCBI lineage: Eukaryota > Metazoa > Chordata > Actinopteri > Cypriniformes > Danionidae > Danio > Danio rerio. The sequence goes on from NC_141038.1 coordinate 25,693,541, forward strand.
CGATAAATAAAAAAAAAGCACCTTTCACACAGACAAAGGCGTTTCTGAATTTTTCCAGAAAAGAGCATTCACACATCCATTCCAAAATACTGTTATATTCTGACATTAATAATCCGAAATGAACTCTAAATGGCTGTATTTGTACTGATTTGTACACAAAGAAGGGGTCGGCTTTTGTTGATGGTACAGGATATGTTTGTGTGAGGCTCACACATCAGATGCTTCATGTGCACATGCGTCAAGCAACTGAAGCAGAGCTTGAAGGCAAACAAACAGCAATCTATCATAAGCATTTTATCGATAACTTTTTACATAGTTGGCATTTATAAGGAACAGAATAGTTATCTAACTAACATCTAGCAGTTAAATGTGACTGGAAAAACATTCAAAGACTTTTATTTTCATTAACAGCACGGATGTGAATGCATCTGAATGTCTCACATCCGCGCATTCTAATCTTGAACGCACTCTTTCTGACTATTTTCCTTCCGCATTCAAACAGCGCAGCATTCCGGCAAATTACCGGTAATCCAACTTCTCTTTCCAGAAAATTGCTGGAACGAATTTACTGGGATTTTCAAAAAGTGCCTATTCACACATGATCCTTTTCTAAAAAATTGCCGATAATTTTCCGGAAAGGTCTGTATTTGTGAAAGGGGCTACTGTCAAAAGCCATTTTGTCTTGCCTTTATATGCTATTTCAGTCTAATCTCACAAGGAAATGCAAGTATTTTACGTTTTGTCAGTTTAGTGGCTAATTCGTACAAATTCAAACAAGTCCAGTTGTAATAAAATGTATAATTTTAAAGAGGAGGCATGGCACCCAAACCCACCCCTAAACCCAACCATAATTAAGCAAAATCATACTAAATTGCAAGAATGAGATCATACAAATTTATACTAAATAGCCACTAAATCAAAAAGTTCCGAATTGCTGTGAGATTTTGTTGCCTATTTTGACTCTCAAAGTGCTGGTTACCACTGACTTGCACTTTATGAATCACCATGGACCACCATTTTAGTTAAGATGCTCTTTAATATTCTAAACAAGAAAGGTCACCTACGTCTTGCATCAACAGTAAATTCATTTTGAATGAACTACCCATTTAAGCCATTAATGTAATCCTAACAATACTTGATTAGAGATATTTGTTCACACGTGCAGTGCTCCCTATTTTTTATAAATATGAATGCGCAACAATTTATTGAGCAGTAATATACTTATCAAATTCTATCCCATTTTCTTAATAGGCAAAGTATCAATTCAATTCTGCCTGTGATAAATACAGCGAAAACATACGGCCTCGTCTAGAGTTTACACCTCATATTAGAAGCTCTGGAGCGGTTAAAGAGGTCTTGGGAACAAAATAACGATAAATCGGAGGATTGGTGCATAAAAGCTGACATCTCTATCAGGGTATATCAGCATCCTTCCCCACTCCATACTGGCCTCTCAAAGA